>NC_026492.1:409449-575418 GCF_000328475.2 Mycosarcoma maydis
TGTCTCTGGATCCTTTCCTTGAGCTTCCCCTTGTTCCCTTCTGTCTTGACTTTGATCCTCCTCATATCCGTACTTCAGCATCCACACACCATGCCTGCCGTCGAGCGACTCTCTCTGCCGCAATCACTTTCGGCGGTGGCAGTCAAGAGTCGTCGTCTGTTCTCCCGAGACAACGCCTCGAGCGACACTCGATCTAGATCAACCTCACGATCCTCGGCGCTCAACCTCAACGAAGCGCTCGAGCTGGCCAGCGTCCCGAGTTCGTCCCCTCTTTGCCTCAGCAATCAGCTTTTATCTCCGCAACCGTCCATCTCCAGCCAGTCTCACAGCTGGGGCCTTGACAATAGCTTTGGACGACGACGTTGCTCTAACGCAACCACCGCGAGCACCTCGAGCGTCGCTCCTGCTGCTCACGATGGTCTACAGCGTCGTCGAAAGTCGTTGTTCTTGAAAAAACCACGATCAGAAGCACTCGCTGACGATGCTAGACAAGAGAGTGCCGAGGCCTATCAGTCGGTCAATCCTTTGACCGTCACAACTTTGCTCCAAGCGCCACACCAACTTGATCAACATCGAGGCGCTTCTGCCAATCAAAGTGGTCATCGGCTCTCGACGCATCAGCACAAGCAGCACAAGAAATTGCAGCAGCAACAACACAGAAAGAAAGAAGCCCTCGATCGCATCTCTGATCTCGTCTGTTTGTCTGTACAAAACCAGACGCAGTTGCCCCAGAGCCAGGTGGGCGCTTCTTCACCCAGGTCACCCTCAACCTCTCCAAATCTAGGCGACAGGACCTTCTTTTATCCCATTGAATCACCACCTTCGCCCACCAGCCTCAACAGTAGCAGCGATGCCAGTGCTCGCAGAGCTAGCATCGTCGCTTTCCCTTCCCGAATCGACGCCACTGCAGGTCTACGAGTCAACATGGGCGGTGATGCAAATTGGTCCAGCTTGGCCAGTCCTTCGCTGTCCACTTTTTCGAATCATACAGATCTGCTGGCAAGAGAGTTGAGCTGCGACGCCATGCGCCAGTCTCAAGATACCTTCTGCGCCGAAGCGTCGGAAGCGCATCAGCTTCTGCTTCCTTCGTCCATGAAACGTCAGTCGAGCAGAACCATTGAAAGCGACGCCAACAAAAAGTCGTTTGCATCGCTCAAGGCTGAACTCGGACATGGAGCTGCACGGCTCGGCTCACGAACTCCATCCGACTGGTCGCTATCCGAAGACGCTCGTCCAGCGTTGCAACCGCTGCCTCCTCTTCGACCTTTGCGCAACCCAATGCGCAGCAGGTCCAAGAGCCTCAGCTCATCCACCGTCCGCAAAGACCTCAAGCATTCACCCACCAGATCGGCTTCGCCTCCTCCTCCCGTGCCAGCTTTACCTCCAAGTCGGCTTGTCGAACCGTACAATCTGACACCGGTACATACTCCACCCCGATCCCGACCCACCTCTGCTCATAGAGGTCACGCACGATGTGACAGCTTAACGTCGGCTGCATCGTCCGCTTCGTTGCAAGCCGCTGCGTTTCATACGCCCACGTTTGGGCCAGCTAGTTGGACAAACTCGCCCGTGTCCTGACGCGAAAGCCTGTCCAGTAATCTTGAGCTGCCGATCCATAGAGCCCTGAGTATCACTGTAGAATATCCTCTAATGCACAATCTTTTTATTTTGGCGCGTCGAATGATCGAATGCTCGAGATTGACGAGAATGCCTTTTCTGAGTTGATCGTGGCGATACAAATACAATGCAATGGTGGCAGAAAGCAGGATTATGCCTCTTTCAAGAGTTTCTTCAGAATGTCGCGTTGAGCTTTTGGGACCTGTACGCCATCAGAGACCCGGCAAACTCGGTCAGCAATGGCAAGTATGGGTGGCGGCTGCATTGAAACTCAACTCTACAGCACGTCGAGGTGGGCGGGGTTTGAGTGGGCCATGCAACTCACCTTCCAGTACAGATCCTTGTTGCTGACAGGTTTCGAAATGCGTACGTTAGCACCGAGGCCTTGGCGCGATACGAGCTTGTTTTCGAGTTGAGCTGCCACATCTACCGATGCAGTTCGTGAGCGCGCTGCAGTGGATGTGATCGATGTGGCTTTGTGCGACGTCGTGGACGGTGGAAGTCGCAACAACGGGATCGCAGATGCTGGTACGGGTTTCACCTTGAGTAGCTGAACAGCTGTGGCTCTCATCATGGCGTACCTAACTCGTGAGGCAGTGCAGGCTTTCCCTGTGGTTCGCTAAAAGTGACTTAGGTGGTGGTCTGGAAGGTGGTTGACAGTCTGGAAGGTGGTTGACCAACACAGATGTGTGTGTCCTCCTTGACGAAATTCTGCAAGAAATCGTAAATCACCCATCGGGAATCGCGATTGTGATGCCTACACATTTTTGCGGCCGAGAGAAGCAAGACTAACTCTAACTTACTCCACATAACGTTATTCATGATTCGTGATTCGTGATTCGTGATTCGTGATTCGTGATTCTCACAGTCACAAAGTTGTGAGTCGGGCTAGAAACGCACTGACGTATCAAGTACCAAGCACCAAACGCCAAGTCAAGCCCAACGTCGTGCGTGTTGGTCGTCGGTTGCAAAGGTGCACAGACTTGGCCGTGGTCGGCGATGATAGTGTTGTGCTTGGTACTACCATATCGCTCTCCATCGAGCCGTGCCGTAAGGCATACACTTGTTCATCTTGTCTCCACCCACGCGCTGCCCATAGCAACGTTGAACACGCGACCTCACGCGCGCCCCAGCGACGACGGCGGTTGAACCATGGCCGAACGATCCTCCCTGATACAGCAGGTGTCGTCCATCACGGGATGCAATCATTACCAGGCACAAACCGTGCTCGAGCGCTCCAACTGGAACGCTGAGCGAGCCATGAATTCCTACTTCGACGACCCGCCACCAGAAGTAAGTCTGCAACGTAGCTACTGCGTCAACAGAGTTCGCTCGAGCTATCCCTGACCTTTGCCTCTGCACCTGATTTTGACCGCAGAGACCAGCTGTAAATACGACGATCGCCCCGTTTCTAGGTGCCCCCCATGACTCAGCCGCCGTCAGCTGGGATGTCCCCAACAACCCCGCTTACGCACCTCCACCAGGTCCGCCGCCAGCATCAAACCCAAATTGGGGTGCCAACAACAAAGGTATGCCCCCCTACGCCCGCGTATCTGCACTCGCACCAACCCCTGTCTGTTCGACCCCTGACCTCGTACCTTCTTTCTGCTTTTTAGACGTAATAGACTTGACAAACGATGGCGATCCAGATGAAGACCTTCGACGAGCTATGGCCGCCTCGTTACAAGACCATCAATCACAGCAAGCCTACCGACCACCCGCGGCTCCGTCAAGCACAGTCGGCGTAAGTTGCACAACCGGATCATCCAGTGCGCAGCACGCAATTGCGCAATTGCGCAGCTGCGCCCTGCTTTGGCCGATAGTCGACAGATCTACAGCGACACCCACCGGCTCGGTCGAGTAGGCGCAGAAGCATTTGCATTTCAAAGCGACACGACACGCGCTTCCATGCTAAGCTCGATAGAGATCGCAAGTCACCTATCTCAAGCTCTGCACGCAGCAATGCAAAGCGTGACAGCAGAGATGACGACAACGTGCGCGATGATACGATCAACAACCAAACCTGCGAGCCAGAAGAGTCGATAGCAGAGGTGTCCAGTCATGGCTATAAGCTGCGTAATCGACCGAGATGGGCCAAACCGAGTAGCACAACCCAGACGTTACTCGAGATGGATCGGCATACCAGTATAGAAAGGACTTACGGAAAGCGGGGATCGTTATTACGACGACGGGATGGGGCACGCAGAGGGAGAGGTGCTAAGAGAAGAGCTGGCTGGACACCTTGGTGCGCGCTCTAGTGCTCTCGTTCTGATTCGCAACACACTACCACGAACGACGTCGCTGATATCGTCACCTGTTTGCCCTTGTTTTTTTCCTTCGACTTTTCACAGGACCTTGGCATGTCAGAAGACGAACAGCTGCGACAAGCGTTAGAAGCAAGTGTACAGAGTCATCACGATCTTTTGCAGTCAACAGGCTCCGGAGCATGCTCGCCGGCACTACCACAACATCTCGAAATGAATCCCGAGACGCGACGCATCCCAGGAGCCCCGATCGCAATGGTCGCGCCTTTCGCATCGCTGCAAGTTGCCGCCGCAGTACTACAAGCCTTGTACGCTGCTCCACCGGCACGTAGAGCCTTCTTGGCCAGTCGACCCGTCGACACGCGTGGCACGGATCTTTCCAACTACTGGAAGGGCACATCGCCAACAGATCCCAGTTTCGAAGCAGCATCACAGTCTCCACTCGACGTCCACTTCGACCTGACGCGGCGCATTCAAACGCTCTTCGCGTTTGCAACGCTATCGCAGCGGCCGTTGTGCGTTGTCAAGGACGTCACAGCACTCATGCCCAGCGAAATAGTCGCACGAGGCGCAGACCACACCTCATCGGCCCGAGTCGCCAGTCTGTGCCACGAGTTCCTCGTCGAAAACTTTTCCAAACACGTTTCGGCGGTCACCGATATGATCCTCTCGGCACCATCTGCAGCAGCTGTCTCTACAGACGCGCTCTGGATGACGGATGCGCTGTTCCTCTCCTCCGGAGCGGCAGCACTTACCATCCCTGCATCGTCCCCGCTCAATGGCAGCTCAGCAGACCACTCGCCACCTAAAATCGAACAACGCCGAAGCTTTATCCAGCTGCGCCACGATTCGGTCAACTCGGACACCTACTCGTGCTTGCGAGCAGCACTGGCATCGGATGGCGAAGGCGCTTTGCTCACGCAGCCAGCCCATGTGATCAGCATGGGTATCGATCACGCTCTTCCGTCTTGCAACGCTCCTTCAGCTTTCACGATCCAAGAACGGATTCATCTCGATTCGCTCATGTGGGATCGTCGACGAGGGCAAAGGTTGGATGCCGAACTTCAAGGTTTGGAGACGATACGGCTCGAAAGCATGTGTTCAGATCTGGAGGCTAGGAAAAGAAAGCTTTTGGGTGATGGAGGTCGTGTTACCCAAGAGCTTTTTTCAGGTGCTAAGCGATACTTTGAGCAGATCGCTGAGAGCGATGGTCAAGATGAGGTTCGATCCGCATCAATCGCAGAAGCCGCACCTCAGATCGACAAGATTACGCAAGCGATCGAGGCGGATCTCGCGGCTACAGATGACTTGATTGCCACGATCAAGCAGAGAGTCGATGCGAAGCGGGCCATGGTCAAGCAACGAGCGACGAGAGAAGCGCAGAATCCGGAATGGCAGCAGATGGCGTATGATCTGTGTGCTGTCCTACTGTACGATGCCGGACAAGTGATCGCATTGGTCCAGGAGCGTGGCAAGTGGTGGAAGGTCAGTGGTGGCACAGCTACGCAGGTGGCCAAGGAGGATGTGGTGATGGGTAGGGAGCAGGATCCGAGCCTGCAGGTGTTCTGGCTGGTCTATGCACGAGCCGAGGACAAGGTGGAGCAGCAAGAGAGCGACAAGGTGATCGAGACGTTGATCGGGGAACCTGTAAAGGTAGCAGTGGCAGATGACAATTTGACGTACGAGTCCGAGCTGTTGTCATTGATCCGCTCAGATGCAGCCAGCCCCAGCTCGACCGATGTTGATGTGGCAGCCGAGGAACAGCACGAAACGGAGCAGGATGGACAAGGTACAGTGGATACCGTGCGCGACGTGCCAATGACGGCCATCGATGCGACGCGATCCTCAGATTCAGTCTGACAATCGTGAATGCGAATCACGAATCTCACGAATCTCACGAATAAATTTCAAAAGATGGTCGTATTGGCCGTAGCATGGCAAAGCGGCTGAAAAACTTGTGATCAAGACGCTCAGGCGTGAGTGAGAGTGTGATTGAGATCATCATCATTCGTGATTGCTTATGACGCTGAAATAAGGTATGGTCAGAACGGTGATTACGCCACGACACGAGCGGTGCGCCTGGCGCTCGTTTTCGCTTGGTTGGCGTGTGCAGCAGCCAGATGCTTCCTCCAGCCCTCGACGCTCTTTGTTCTACCCCATCCTCTCCTGAGCGCGCTCCTCTTCCTGTTGTGGTCCTTTGCGCGCTGCGTGTCGAAGCCGTTGCGACCAGCCATGGCTTCGAGCTTGATGCGTCGTGCATCAGCACGCGTCCTGGGTGCATTGCGCGTGTAGTGCTCCCATGCCATGGCGTAAAGTTCGCCTCCAGCGGGGTAGGGAGAGGGCAGATCGGTGCGGAAGGTCCAGCGTGCTTTGCCATCCGAACCCGAAGTACGGTACGGTACAATGGTCGGGTGTCGCACGTACACAGTGGAGCACGTGGTGAACGAAACTTCGAGGTAAGGAGGGATGAACAGGAAGGGCGCCGCATAGTCTGGGAGCGTAAACGGAAGTACACCGGGCGCAAGAGTCTTTTCTTTGTTCTTGTGCTTGTCTGTGACGGATGGTGCGGACGATGGAGTTTCCGTAGTGCTTTCTGGGGAGGCACTTTCTGTGGAGGATGCAGCTTCCAAGGATGCTGATGATGATTCCGAGGATGATCCTTGCTTTGCATCGGTCTCAGTCTCGCTAGACTCTTGCTGCTCGAGCTGTTGGGCTTGTTGAGCAGCCTGTGTAGCTTCGGCTTCTCCAGACACGCCATCGTTGAGCTTTTGCGCCTTGGCCCTTTTCGCGAGCTCTTCACTGAGCATTGGCACTGCCGACGGCTGTACACTGATCAGATCGCCCGGCTCAAGCAGCTGGTTCGGATTGCTGCACTTGACCCCATTCAGTGTGACCTTTCCCTGTACAACCATTGACCTCGACTCGTACGCGGAGCGAGCAAAACACGATCGGAAAACGACGACATCAAGCCTCCTCTCGACATCGCGCATGAAGAGCGAAGCCGTGGGCATCGGATCCATCTCCTCCACCACTTTCTGCTGGGTTACTGTCGCATAGGACTTTGAAGATGTCGCCACAGCTGCAGTGTCCGGAGCAGTGGGCTCTCGTCTCGCCTTGAGCGCTTTGTCGAACAGTCCACCTCTGCGAGGACCGGCGGACGATGCGGATGGCGCAGCTGCCGATACCTGCGGGGGCACAAAGCTCGGCAGATCCGTAGGAAGGAACCATCGCTTGAAGCGTTTCTCGGGTATCCAGTCGCCGTGGTATGCGCGCAGGAATCGCTTCGACCGCCATCGTTGCTGGTACATGGTGAGCGACGTTTTCGTGAACGTGGTTTGCGACGCGTGGAACGGAACAGTGGATCGAGCGATCGTATTGTACAGGTTGCGCGCCGACCACGACATGCGCGGCATCACCGTCTCATGGCTGAACACTTTAGCTCTGCGCATTTTCGGGGAGACCACGATGACAGATGCTGCTGTTGAGGAGCCAGTTGATCAGGTTGTGTACAGGTTGCCAGGCTGAGCCACAACGTCGAGTCGCTGTTCCCCAAGGAATCTGAGGTTTCAGACAATCGAAACAGGAACCCGGCAGCGATGAGTTGTGCACGCTACGCAGGATGAGATGGTATGGCAAGACCGTGCAAGCCAGCGATCAGCTACTGTCAACAAGAGCTACCTAGCTCCTCGACAGGCTCGACAGAGCACATCCCATTCACGATTCCTTCTCTTCCGAAGAAAGGTGAAAGAGAGAAGAAATCCCTTCAAAAGCCCAAGTCACGTGCATGGAAGAAACCCCATCGGATCGGGGCGTATCTCGAAAAACGCAAATATTGGTTTGATGATCTCGATTGTTGGCTTCTCCCGATATAGAGCTCAATCGGAACGCTACTCGATTTATTCGCGAAATGTGGGCTTGAGCACGCCATAGTTGCATTCGTGATTGAATGCACGGCTCTGCACCTCTTGCCAGAGTCACACCCCGAATCTTGCTCTGACTTACAGAGTCAAGCATGGATGATTAGCACGGCCAGCCTGTCGTGAGTGTGAATCTCTGACTGAGGACTGGAAGCAATTCGCTGACTCACGACTACACAGCAGATACTGTAATGGATTTCCGTTCACATTGTGATTGCCTATGAAAATCGTGAATATGATACCATACCGAGCTTGTTTACAGCCTGCTAAAGCGCCGCAAGGTGGTGGGTGGCACAAGACACACATGGAGCATCTTGGATTTCTCATCCATGGCTAGTGGTCTGTGCATTGAACCGAGACGACAGGCCGAACCGCACGGCAAAGCAGCATACACGGCGAGGAGGCTACTTCGGTCGAGATAGGCACGTTCTTGTGGATCTGCATCTGGTCCAGGGTCTGAGTGCGAGACAGCACCTGTGAAAGCAACGCACGTTATTCACTACCGCTCATTGCTACTACAGTCGTCAGTGTGTTTGTTGAGCAGTCTTGGATGCCATGATTTTCACCCGATTTTCGACACCGTGTAAAAGGCACCATTCTGCGAGCGTGTGCGTGCGTGTGTGTCGAGTTGTGAGTGTTTGTCCTGATTATTTCAACGTTCGGTTCAGTCTTTTCTTCTTGTTTTTTGTTTTGTTTTTTTTTTTCCCATCATCTCACTCTTCTTCTCAAAGACCCTATGAGACAGTCAAAGTGCCTAGGATGTCGCACGTCCGTGCTCTGCGTGTCTCTGTCGTGCTTTTCTTCTTTTTTGAGTTCGTTTTCTTCGAGTCCATCGTCAGTCGATCTTGTTGCGTTGCTTTGCCGCTCTTTGCTTTCGCTGTCTCTCTCTCAGCCTCGTGCTCGCTGCAAATCTTGACAGCGTCGTTGTGGCATCTCTTGACACAGACAGGTCTCTCTCTCTCTCTATGTTGCTTGTGCTGCCCTCGTTCTCCCTGTCTTGTTCTACCCTCTGTTCTGAACTCCTTCTTCTTCTTCTTCATCCACCTCCACCATTCATCTCACCATCTCCCCAACTCCCTTCATCCTTCACACATACTTCAAAATGGCTCCCGCTATCCGCAACCTTCCCGAGGGTCACTTCCTCTTCACCTCTGAGTCCGTCGGTGAGGGTCACCCGGACAAGATCTGCGATCAGGTCTCTGATGCCATCCTTGTAAGTCTCTTTTTCCCCGCACCCTTCCGTTTACCTTTCATCATCGTCGTCGTCTTTTTGCTGTTCTTGCCTCTATTCGGGCCAAGCATGCTCGAGATAGATCAGCGTCGATCCGAGGCATGGCGGTATACGTTTCAGTGTATCGTAACAGATTCGCCAAGCCCTGAAGAAACCCGTCGGTTCCGGAAGAAAGAAAAATCGGCTGTTCTCAACCTGAATCGACGTCAAGGGACCAGAAGTACTTGTTCATTCGCCAGACAACTGACAACCGACGAGTTGCCGCTTCGTCTTGCTTGATTTTCCGTTTGCACAGGACGCCTGCCTCGAGCAGGACCCCAACTCCAAGGTCGCCTGTGAGACTGCCTCCAAGACCGGTATGATCATGGTCTTTGGTGAGATCTCGACCAAGGCTCAGATCGACTACCAGAAGGTCATCCGTGACACGATCAAGAAGATCGGCTACGACTCGTCTGAGAAGGGTTTCGACTACAAGACCTGCAACGTGCTCGTCGCCATCGAGCAGCAGTCGCCCGATATCGCCCAAGGTCTTGACCATGGCTCGCTCGAGGACCACGGAGCCGGTGACCAGGGTATCATGTTCGGCTACGCTACCGACGAGACGCCCGAGTTGATGCCCTTGACCCTCATGCTCTCGCACAAGCTCAACTTGGCCATGGCTGCCGCCCGCCGCGACGGTTCGCTCGGATGGCTCCGACCCGACTCCAAGACCCAGGTCACTGTCGAGTACAAGAAGGATGGCGGTGCCACCATCCCGCTCCGTGTTGACACGGTCGTCATCTCGACCCAGCACGCCGAGGAGATCTCGACTGAGAAGCTCCGATCCGAGATCATGGAAAAAATCGTCAAGAAGGTGATTCCCGCCAACCTGCTCGACAACGACACCATCTACCACATTCAGCCCTCTGGCCGCTTCGTCATTGGTGGTCCCCAGGGTGACGCCGGTCTGACTGGCCGAAAGATCATTGTCGACACCTACGGTGGTTGGGGTGCGCACGGTGGTGGAGCTTTCTCCGGCAAGGACTTCTCCAAGGTCGACCGATCCGCCGCCTACACTGCGCGATGGGTTGCCAAGTCGCTCGTCGCTGCTGGCCTTGCTCGTCGCGTCCTCGTGCAGTTCTCGTACGCGATTGGTGTGGCCGACCCTCTTTCCGTCTTCGTCGACACCTACGGTACCGGTAAGAAGTCGGACGAGGAGCTCGTCAAGATCATCCGCAGCAACTTCAACCTGCGTCCCGGTGTCATTGTCAAGGACCTCGGCCTGCAGAAGCCCCAGTACCTGGCTACCGCTGCTGGTGGTCACTTTGGCCGATCCGAGTTCTCTTGGGAGCAGCCCAAGCAGCTTAACTTCTAAGCAGCACCAGCACCAGCAGCCTGATCTTGCTCTAGCTTGTTCCAGCTGAACGAGGTTTCTCCCTCTTTCGTTTGGTCGATTCAACATCGTTTCTTATCCCCACGCATTTTCTTTTTCTTCTTCTATTTATGTGTTACCATCTCGTTTTTTTTTTTTGCTTCGTTCCCTTCGAACGGTTGTTTTCCATTCTGGTTCTTGTAGTGCTATCCGTGTCTCTTTTCTCTATCTCTCACTCTCTTGCATAGATTCCCCCCCGAACCCCGACCTTTGCGCCCGATCATCTGTACTACCTTTGCACTCATTGTCGCCAGCGCTTCGTCGCGCATACATTACTTGTCGCACACTCACGCATCTCGGGCGAGGACGGACAGAGCGACAGCCTCTCCCTCTGATCCGACCCATCACAAAACGCTACGCTACGTCTCTAGCATTAATACCAATACCACGTCAACCGTGCTTCTACTGCGTCCGTGTGCTCAGAGTGACCAGCCAGCAATGCCGAGGATTGGCGCGAGATCCCGTTGCAACGACAGTTTCCTCCTACAACGTACAGGCTCTCGGCGATTTCACAGGCTGCACCGCGCCCACTGTGGCTGCAGATCGGAATCGAGCAAAGCAAGCAGAAACATCGGGCAGCGGCGATGGGTTCAGTTCCTGTCTCGGCCGGCACATACGTATTGCTGAGTCAGCAGCGTAAGACTACTCTGCACTCGCACGGATCGCGACGATGGATGTGGTCGTGTGAGACTGTTTAACTCACGACTGCTTCGCGTCGCGCTCACCACAACGGCAAAATTACGATTCTGTGCATGCGAATTTGTGAACTTTAATAGGTTATCGCTTTCCGCTTTCCGCTTTCCGCTTTCGTCGTGTCGCGGAGGCTCGAGTTAATGTAACGTTATGAGTGCTATTTCCAGTCACGAGTCACGCGTAGATACAAAGAAAGCGGCTGTAGCGAGGCTCAAAAAAAGCGAATCCTGCACATTTATCCAATTTCTATTCTGCATAAAGCCGCCCGTGGACAAGTCACGAGTGGCTCCAGACTGCGCTAGAAATGAAAAACATTTCATTTTTGTTTTCTTTTTTTGGCGCTGCCAGCCGAATTCGAAACTCGTTACTAATTAGTCTGTTTAGACCAGCCCCACGCCGGTTTCTCTCGCTCGCTCCTTGCATTCCCGTCTTCCGATTGGGGAAAATGGGGCGCGTCCAGAAATGTTACTTGGAAGTTGGCTTTGCCTGCTTCCCCACTTTCTTCTCTCTCTACACCAACCATACCTCATTCCAGTTTGTGCCTCTTCCAACTCTAGTGCATTCGCTCCAGCTTGTTCGGCCCTCCGTACCTTCTCATACTACTCAGACCTACCACATCTCACCAGTCACTCACACAAGTGCCGGCCACTTGTTTGGTACTACATCCCACTTCCCTTGTGCACTGCCTTTCATCGGCCACATCACCGTTCTTTGCTACTTTTCACACCACACTCGAGCTCCCACCGCTCGTCGCGATCATCCAACATGCTGCTCTCCCCCGCCGTCAAGACATCTTACCTTAACACCATGGCTGGTCGCTCTGCCGCCACACCCAAGCGCAAGACCGAGGATGAGAGCGCTGAGACTTCGCCACTGTCTGGCAAGCGAGCTCGCGCTACCGTTCCTCTTCGAGGCTCCAGATCGTCTAGCATGTTGCAGCTCCAGCAGCTGCCGGCATCGTGTCAATACCGGCAAGACCCTTTCGCGAGCTCGTCGGACGTGACGCTCGACGATCTCACGTGCAGCAAGAGCCAGCAGCGCGATACCTTTATCCATTCGTCCACGTCATTCAAGGGCAAGGGGGCGGAGGGCGCTGTCGGCTCGGTTTCATCTACAAGTGGCAACCCGGTTTGGCTCAAAGTGGTTACCTCGTACGGCTATACGTTTATCAAGTCGGACGAGCTTCATCTGCTCGAGGGCAATGCGGACGTACAGATGGTGATCGAGCCGTCGAACGGCGTGCACCAGAACGAGGTGCCGGCGTCGCCGCCGAGGCAGATGAGGTTCCCGATGGGCGTCGAGTTCCCACCGACGCCTTCGCCTTCGGACGACGGCTGCAGTGTCTCGGCCAATCGATACTTTGGTCAGCAGCATCCAGCGGGCAAGCCGTTGTGGGAGCATGTCGAGGGAGATCACGAGGCGCAAAGGGCGCACGCACAGCTGGCAGCCACCGGCGGGCTGAACGAGATGATGATGGACGAGTGGTAGCGCCGCTCGTTCGCCTGGTTCAGTCTGGTGCCATCCTTGTCTCTCTCTCTCTCTCTCTCTTGTCAGTTCCGCTTGCAAGCTTGTTTTCCGTCGTCCTGCGTTGTTGCTACGTGCACTTCGTTCCCCGTATCCATTCGAACCTCGCTCGACACCGTCCGCCTGTTGCTTCCACGTCGTTGTCTTTTGTTGTTGAAACCGATCCTGTATTCTAGTCTCTCTGCCACACGTACTCGTCGCCTGATTAGCGCGCATGTCTCTCGCTCGGGTTCTGTACGGTGCATATCACAATAACGTTAGTAAAAGTAATGCTCAGCTTAATCACGCTTGCAGACCGAGTGGTGGGAGTACGTGTCTGGACCAGTGAATGGGTTTGTGTGAGGCGGGAAGGCACGTTGATCGGGCAGTGGTGAGCGGTGAGAGTCAGAGTTGTGTTGTTGAGATGGGTGAGATTTCAGGGAGAGGGGGGTTGACATGTGTAGGTGTGAGTTGGGAGAGGAATGTGCTGCTGTTTAACCAGGGGGGAGGGCGCCGGCGTCGACAACATCTACCTGGTCTTCTGTGAGATCGTCGGCGCCAGCGTAGCTGCTGGGGATGGGGCTCCTGGGGAGGACCATGGTGCCGGACCTAGCGCATTCCAAGATACCAAACGGACGAACGAGCTTCAGGAAGGCGTCGCAACGACTGCTCTTTCCACTCAACTCGACAATGACACTGGTGGCAGAGACGTCGACGACACGACCGCGGAATTGTTCGGCGAGCGCAATGACGGAGCGCATATTGTCCGACTTGACGCGAAGTGCCTCGGTAGGCGTGAGCGGCGTCATGGGTTGCGATGCAGAGGTCGAGCTGGATTTCGAAGCCGAGTCAGTTTCGCGTTCAGCGACGACCTCCGGTGTCGAAGCGGGCGAGCTAGCAGACGCCTGTTGGGACTCCTCGAAATACTCGGGTCCCAGAATCGACACCTTGACAAGCATCAGTTCGCGTTCGATGACCTTTGTGTTTGTGTAATCCAAGACCGCCCAGACGGGCACCAGATCTTCCAACTGTCTTCGTGCCTGTTCGATCACACCATCCTGCCCACGCAGGACGATGCACATTCGCGAAAGATCGCGAATCTCGGTACCGCACACCACGAGCGAGTCGATATTGAATCCACGTGCAGCGAGCGTACCGGCAACGCGCGAAAGCACACCCGGCTCATTCTGCACGAGACAGTTGAGCGTGTGTCGCTTGAAGGGCGCCTTGGACGGAGGCGGCGTGTTGTACAGGATGTTGGACACCGCAGAAGGTGCGTCGAGCGACGGCGGCTCGAGTGAAGGCAGCGGTGGCAGCTTTCGAAGCTTGTGTGCGAGCTTGTAGTCGAGCGCAGAGGTCGAGTCGGATTCCACCGGCTTGGAAGGGTTCTGACGCTTCTCGGTCGAATTGGGCTGCCTTGTGACCACGGACGAGACCAGGGAGCGAGCAAGCAGCGGCGAGCGCGACGCTGACGCTGGCGCCGTAGCTCGCAGAAGCGAGCTTGCACCTCTTGTGATCATCTTTGTACGACAATCCTCTGCAGGCAAAGGTGTTGAGTGGGAGGGGAAACAGAACAAACGTGCAAACTTGCCATTGAAAGCAGTTTTGTGAACAGCAACAGCAGCCTCGACTCTCCGCACCGCACAGCTCACGACTGGACAAGGGCAGTTGTGAGTTATCCTTCTTGATTGGTCGATATACACTCTAATTCTCCTCTTGGCTTGGCTGCTGTGGAATTGCATGACTCGTGACTCGAGGCCAAACAAAAGAGTCGCAATCAGAGTGCTTTTCTTCCAATGGTGTGTCTCGCACTAGCCTTTTGCCGTGCGAGTAGACAATTTCAGGTGCTTTTTTTGCGCCTCTTTCTGGGCTCTATTTGAGAAAGTTCATAAATAACTTGGCGATGTAACTTGGAACAGTAATCGTGAATGTTCACGATTCTGCGCAGACACTGGGGGGGTATCTATTACGAATGCTTATTAATCACATTTGCGAAGGTCTCATCAACAGTCTGGCAGCTACTCTGTGGTTGTACGGTACAGTAATCCACCACATGAGACATAGACGATGTCTCGCCATCACCCACTACCCACTGCCATCTCGCCCTTTGACACTGTGGCTATGCGTCTGGTGGTGCGTGGTGCATGGTGCGTTATGTCTCATCTCGTGCCTCACGCCTGGCCCGAGCCGGTGTTAGACCACTTGCGGTAATATTCAAAAGATGGATTTCACGAATCGTGAATCGTGAATAGGCGGCGGCATCGACGCTCCTCTGGCTCGATGCAATTTTTAGAAACTCAAGCTTGAGTCACGAGGGCTATCAATCGTGAAGCGTGAATTGACACGAGCCGCCTCGCTCGTACACGGCCGTCCGTGCACGCACCGCGGTGGCCCAAATCGTGAATCACGAATCACGAATGTCACACCCTGACTCACCCACAGACCCTGTCTCAACCATCACCACCTACCTGTCTACCAGGCCCTCCCCTTCACAAACCTTCCTCGCTCAACAAGCAAGCTGCCCACACTCATTCCAGCATGGCTACATCCTGAACAGCCCTCTTCCTCCCACCGCTCATCCATCCTACCGTCCCCTCTCAACGTGCCTAAGAAGCCAGCCACGGTGATGGATCGCAACCACAAACGCTGTCGCTTATAAACCAAGCGACCAGAGCTCCAACCTACACGGGGCTTGCCCCCTTTTCTGGCAGCATGTCGGACCGCCCATCATCGATCACGCAGCCAGCACCTTCAGAGAATGACGGCAGTGCCGTCGTCTTTGCGTCGCCCTCCTCGATGGACACTAACTTTCCACAACTAGACGGTCCAGCACGCCCTTACCAAGCAATGCTGCCTTTGCACACATCGCCTCCAAAAAGTCCACCTGCCGCCGCACCATCGGTGTCCACCACTCCCATGAGCGCTCCCACCCCTCTTCATGCGCCCTTCGGCCCTACACCCTCCTCGGCCACCTCAAGCGCCGCAGTCTCTCGTGTCAGCAGCACCCGCTCCAATGCACCTCCATCCTCCTCCGCCTCTACCACTCGCATTCGCAAAGGTCTCCTCTCCAGAGCCGGGAGCGAAGCCGAAGACAGATATTCACGCGCTGCATCCGCTTCCCACACCCAGCTCACCACCGACGATGACGACGACGAATACATGATCAGCGACTCAGGACCCATGCCGCGCCGCTTTGCCTCTCAGAACCGCGCTCCATCCGGTCCTTACAGCAGCTCTCGCCAATCATCCAACTCATCACTGCCTCACACTACTCCGGCTAACCGATACAATGCCGCTTCCTATCCGCTCAATGCTTCCTCCGTCAGCATCGCTTCAGGCAATCGCAGCGGCAGTGGCGAGGCAAGCGAAGGTGCAGCTTCGGGTGTCGGCAGCGTCAGCCTCGGTCGTGCCATGTCTGTCAGCTCTGTTAGCTCGGTCAACAGCACCAGCAGTCTCGAAGCTGTGCCCTTTCGCGAGGCTCCTCTCGGCAACGTCAGGCTAGGCTTTGGTGGTTCAGCTCTGCGCGTTTCTGGACGCAACGCCCGCACCAATCCCTACAGCTCGCTCGCTATCACCACACAACCACCAGCTGCAGGTCAAGCTGCCCCCTTGCAAGCCGCTGACCACCACCTCCCTACCACCACATCAGTTTCCGACAGCCACAGCACAAACAACGACGCAGCATGCCCTCCTTTCCTCTTCGCCGCTCCCACTGCAGCATCGTCCGGCCAGAGCACCACGTTCCGCTCGCCCCTACCGGCATCCGACAGGCACAAGGGTGTACCCAAGCCCGCAACCGATGCCTGGATGTATCGCGTCGGCCCCGGTATGCGCACCAACAGGCCACCACGTCCGTCTTCCACAGCATCACCCGAGCTACCCGAGTCGCCACTGGATGAGGGCCAGTCTCCTTCATCACCTGCGAAACGCTCCCGCGAGGCTCTCCGTCAAAAGTTCGCCAAGGGCGCAGGTAGGCTGGGCATCAAAACCAACATTGTCACCTCATACGCTCCATCTGCTTCCGAGCAATACACGGTTTACAACCCAGTCGACAGCTCCGAAGACGAGATCGGTCTTGTGCCACCATCCCGAACTCCACTGCCTCGCAGCTCGAGCTACTTTTCCGCAGCGCCCCACAGCGCCAATACTGCAGCCGGCTCTCCACTACAATCATATCCCCTCCTCACGCCCGTTCCAGCCGACTTTCGCACAAGTTCCATCACCAATGCGCCGCTATTTGTGCCCAAATTCGCCGAAGACTTGCCGTCTGTAAGGCCCACTCCGGAATCCTCAGCCACGCCCAGCTCAGCGGCCAATGGAATGGTGCACGACCCGCGTCTGGCCACAAGCGCCGATGCCAGCCTCGCTCCTTTCTTGCCGCCTCTCAGCTACGGCGCCCAAGTTGGCAGCATCTCCTCCGACCTCTCGCCTTACCTCGCCGGCGGTGCCGCACTACCGGCGACAAGCAACAGCCAACATCGACACAGATTATCTGCAACACAGAAGCCCGTCCTCATGCGAAATCAGAGCAGCAACGACGCCTTGGACCGGCTTGCCTCACCTGGTCTGTTCATCCGCGATCCAAGCGCCGCTACAGCACCCTCCGCCGAACCAGCGCTCTACACGAGCTCGACTTCCGCCGCTTCGACGCAGCGCTCGCCTCAGGTTGAGCTTGCTCTGAAGCCAGTCACTAGCGTGCAGGCATCGCCACATCCTACACCTGCACAAGTAGTTCAAATGGAGGCGCAAGCGGGTATCGCCTCGCTTCCGGACTCGCCCAGCGAGCCCTCGCCTGTACCTGCGAGTTACTCACCCGCCATCGCAGATGCAGCCATCGCTAATGCGCCAGTCAAGGCCAAGCTCCGACGTCCAAGTAGCGGTACGGGCAGCGAAGCCTCGCTCTCCTTGGGTCCAGCCACGACCGGCTCCTCGCGTCGTCCCGAATCTTTGCAGCGCCAGCGAATGTGGTCCAATCCAAAAAGGCCTGCAATCCTGCGCACTCAGACCAGCGAGAGCACGATCAGTAAAGCTCGACGTAGTCATAGCGCGGATCGCAGAGCGTACTCTCCCAGTAGGCAAAGCCCGACTGAGGCTGTCTTGCACGACACGCAGTTTGACAGGCCAGGTACACATTCCAAAAACAGCTCGAGCAGCACTGCTACTGGCGGCGACCTTGGTGCACGCGTATCAGCTCATGTTGCTGTGATTCCGGAAGATGACGATGGCGTCAGTGGCAGTGTTGGTGCGCCATTTCATCCCGTTGTGATCGTCCAAGATGATTCTTCTCGAAACTCTCTGCGACTCGCCTCTGGTATCGAGGCGGATCACGGCAGGGCGCTCTCGCCGACGATCACGATGCGTCCGATGCCCGGACCACGCTCTGCCTCGCCTGCCTCGCAGTACGCAACCTCGCAGTACGCACGGTCTCCCGAAACAATTCGCATCGGTCCTTCGCGTATCACCGACTCGCTCTATGGCCGAAGTCCCGCGTCCATCTCGAACCTGCAAAGTCCGCTTCTGCAGCCGTCGCCTACTCCAGCCGCACCGGAACGCGCCACCACCCCCTCTTTACGAGCCTCTTCCGCACGTGGTCCGCACGATTTTCACTTTGGCGAGACGCTCGGCGAAGGATCCTACTCGACCGTTTTGGAGGCGTGGGATCTTGTCTGCGGCCCTTCCGCCAAGGAGCCCGGTGTGATCGATCCCAACGCTACCTCGGCCGCCGCGGCCATGGTCGGTTCCGAGTCGTCACGAAAACGACGTCGACGAATCGACTTGACCGGTCGCAAAGCCTACGCGATCAAAGTGCTCGACAAGGTGCACATTCTCAAACAGGGCAAGCAAAAGTATGTTTCCATTGAAAAGGAAGCGCTGAGCCGTATGATCCGTCATCCTGGTGTAGTGACGCTGTTTTGGACGTTTCAAGATCGGGAGAGCCTCTACTTTGTCTTGGAGTTGGCCAACAACGGCGAGTTGTTGAACTTTATTCGCAAGCATGGAAGCTTTGATCGAGAATCGGCTCGGTTTTACGCTGCTCAGTTGGCCGATACGATCGACGCCATGCATACAGCGGGGGTGGTGCATCGCGATGTGAAGCCGGAAAATATCTTGCTTGACGCCAAGTATCGGATCAAGATTACTGACTTTGGCAGTGCCAAGATCGTTCACCCTGTGGGCGAAGCTGAGGCGACACCTGCAGCTTCGGCTGAAAAGGAAACTACTTCTGCAGCTCAGCCGTCTCGTGCGGCGAGTTTCGTCGGAACTGCAGAATACGTCTCGCCCGAGTTATTGGTGGAGAAAGCGCAACCGGCGGGCAAACCAGCCGATTGGTGGGCTTTTGGCTGTGTGCTATTCCAGATGCTCGCAGGTCGACCACCTTTCAAGGGAGTGAATGAGTATCAGACGCTGCAAAAGGTCAAGAACCGGGAATTCTCCTTCCCGCACGGGTTTCCGGAAGATGCACAGGACTTGATCAACAAGGTTTTGGTGCTAGATCCTGCGCGACGACCAAGTGCGCGCGAGATCAAGGCTCATCGATTCTTCGAGGCGATCGCATGGGACGAGCTGTGGGAGATGGATGTACCGCAGATCAAGACAGGGCTGGTGCAACCTACGCCGACGCACCAGCAGCAGAGGGGAGAGGAGACGAGCGATTTCAGCTTCGACGAAGGGTTCGGTAGCTCGGATGAAAGTCAAGCGTACAACGGGGACACGCAGAGCATCGATCGGGAGGGCGAGGAGAGCGAGTTGAGTGTGGACAGGCTACCTGATGCGAGGCGTGAGCATGATGCGGACGACTCGGATCTGTCGGATGACAGCTCGAATCGCGCAGAGCCGCACTTGCCCAAACGGCAGAGCGGCTTGCAGAGGTTGGCGGACGGATTCCAAAGTCGATTCATGTCGAGTGTTGGTGCTTCGGCGAGTCCGCAAGCAAACGGTGGAGCTCCTAGACGAAGATTTTCAAACATGTCGATCGAGGCTCCGGCTCCCGCTCCCGTTGCGAGTGGCGCGACCTTGGAAAGCATTGGTGTGGAAGGATCGAGCTCCGGCGCGACTCGACCCATGCGCCCATTTTCACGATCCACGCAGACCATGTCCACCCACACGCACACGCACACGCACACGCACAGCTCAAGCCCAAACTCGACCACGCGAGCTCAGCAAGCTTGCGTTTCCAGCGCTGCTGCCACCTCGGCAGGCGGCGGCGGCGGAGGGCTGCAGCAGAGCTGGGCAGCTTTGCTGCTGCCCAAGGAAATGATGCTGTACAGCCTACCTGTGGCACAGAAAAAGACGGGTACGGGAAAGATGTTTACCAAACGCCGACAGTTGGTGCTCACTGACTTTCCTCGCTTGCTGTGCGTCAAGGAGACGGCTACAGCACTCAAAGTGAAAAGCGAGGTGATTCTGGCAATCCCGAGGTCGAATGCGACGATGGGTGGCGACGCAACCGGCGACTTGGTGGAGAACTCGTCAGGCAGACAAGCTTTCAAGGTGGCGTCGGACGGCGAGCAAGTGGGCGAAGCGCAAGGTACCAGCCAGGTGCGTTCGACGAGAGAGCAGGTGATCCCGAATCTGTTGACCGCGTTGGAGTACAGAGGCGGCAGAAGCTTCACGGTGCGTACTGCGAATGCGAGGGTGTTCCTTTACGAGACACTGGCAGGCGATGCGGGCGCGCTCGTCAAGTGTATACAGGATGCGAGGCGCACGGCCAATTGACCAAAGCTGGTAGGCTCTGCAGAGCGCGGGGCGACAAGTTGCCATCCTAGTCACTTGGACTCTTTTACAAGATGTGTGCTGGCAGATTGCAAGAACGATACGCGTGAGTGCAACTCACAGACTGTGCAGTCAAGCGCGGTAAGCGACAAGAAGACGGTTTGGGCTCGCATTCACGATTCGTCATTGATGCTGAGGCGCAAAAGTATGTTCTAGCAAGCGCAAGCGGATGTGCTGTGACCTCTGTTTTGCTCCGCTGGTCCGCTGGTCCGCCGCTCCGCGTGCGCGCGGAGACGCGAGAAGCGCTAACTTAGCGAAAGCTGGTTTGGCGCTGACAAGTAAGGTTTTGGGCATGTTTATTCAGATGTGCGCGCATATTGGTGATTTGTCGAGCATCGCTACGAGCGCAAGTTAGGCGACCAAGCCGGGACGGTTGGCATGAAGCTGGCGTGCGTACAGGTCGCTTGGCGATGCGAAAAGTCAAGGCACAATGCTCAAATAGGACACAAGATGCGGTCCAGAGGCGATCGATATTGCGCTATCAACCGCATCCGAATGTATGTCCGTGTGCGCGATAAGGCGAGATCAGATCGGATCGGATCTCTAAGAATCGTGACTGTGCGTTTGCTTTCGCAGCGGGTGTTGTCGAAGCATGTGTCTGTGCGGGGCAACGCGGCAGCACGACAGCGGGGAAAGCAACGCAACAGAAGTCCGTTGTGGGCGCAGCAACGCACAGACCCACCTTGAACGCATAAATCCACTCCGCGATGCGGGGACGAGATACAGCAACAAAGACCAAACCACATTCACGATTCACGATTCTTGATTTGTGATTCTTGATTCAACGACAACCGGCACATGTTCGGACGAACCCTGGTATAACTCAGCACGCATGAAATTGTCACATAGGCCCACGCTTGTCTGCGCTTGTCAGAGCGCGTGCACCAGCCGGAGCCGACCGTGGCACCGACGCTTGCCACTGTATGTTGCTTTCAAGACAGTGTCATCAGCTGTTGAACAGCAACAGAGTGCGCACCAACGCCACCAACCCGACAACACGCAACTTTAGACGCTTCATGTACAGACGCTACGACGCTTCTTGTTGCGGCCGAGACAGCATTCCACGATTGCTTGCCGATGGTCAGTGTTTGTTGCGCATACCATCACGGGACGGGACATACGTCTGTGATGCTCGCCCAATCATTTTGTTGCGCATAGTATGATTAACCCATGAGTTCCCTCAAAAGCTGCACAAAATAGTCAAAGTATTATAAATCAATCGTGAATAGAAAAGATAGAAGTTGTTTTGTTTTGTTTTGTTTTTTCTGATCAGAAACGAGCAGATACACCCAGGTCTCATTCCCCCCACTGATTTAACCCTGACCTGCACGCGGCTCGAGAGTTCAGCCGAAAATTTGCCTTTTGCATGCAAATTCTCCTTCTCCTCCCTTGGCACCCCATCCGTTCCGCTCAGGTAAGCGGTACAACCACACCCACACCCACTCGCCCACTCGTCTGCATAGTGAAAAATCCACATCAGCGCAGCTTCGCGGGTAGCGAGAGTTCATGTGATTCCGATGTAGCAAGCTGGACGTCTTGATAGTCAACGTGTACGAGACGCTGGCATAAGGACAACGTACACGAAACGCGAGATTTGGACATACTGTACTCGTAGCTTAACTGTACTTCCAAGGTGCAAGGGATTAGCCGAGGCTCGCGAGCACTAAAGGACGTGCCACGCGAACTGCGCTTGCTGTCACTGTATCGAAATGAAGAACAATCACGAATCATTTTTGGCTCTGTGTTTCGCCCACGAAATTCGGCGCAAACGCTCTCTTCTGCAACAGCGTTTCCCCCAAACTGTCTGGCTTGAATTCGAGCGCGCGAGCGTACGCAAGACGCAACGCCGTGCAAAGACAATAACACGACGACTCAAGAACATAGTCGAGCCGAGCCAATCAAGAGCTACCCTATTTTCTCCGACGAAAAGCAAAATGTTCGATCGACGCCGCTCAGCCGCCACACGCGCGACTCGTGCGTGCAGAGAAGCACGATGCACAACGCGGAGATTATTCGTTGAAACTTCGCTCAATTTTCGCTCTTCCCCGAGACATTTCACCTGCACAGGCACTAGAACAGTCACGGATCGTTGACAGACTTACCGGTGGAAGACACTTCCAGACTCCGATTCACCGGGCCATTTGTTTTCCCAATTTAGACGGAACATGGCGTGGCTTGTGCCGAGTTTGACCGCAGTATGCCCGTCCGATAGTCCGTCCGCGATGAAAGTCAATCGCAGGTCTGTAGGACTGGCACAGAATTACAGAACCAGATTGCCACGATGTCCCCGCAAATATGAATCAAACCTTCCCCATAGTATCGTAACAAATGACTGGGGTACCGACATGAATGGATGGCACAGCGGAGCAGGATGTTCGAGACCATCGTGCCCCAGACGTGGATAGCTGACCAAGAAATTCATCCGCTCGCTATCGTGCTCGATCGAGGAGCATGTATGACCGGCAACTTTGAGACGTCCCGTACCTGCAGCTCGATCTGAACCCATACCGTTTTTGTCGGCCCTCTTCAACCCTTAACTCCGGCCATTCTATGGAACGAGTAGGTTGCGCTTTTGACGGTTCTAGCATAGCTACCAACCAATGAGAGCCATGTGTGCTCCAAACGATCCACGCGATCAACCCCGAGGCTGACTCTCGCGTGCCTGAGATCTGGACCCGCACTCCGCGCTGCCCGAGTCTGCATCGTGCAGTACGAGTGCCAGACAAACGCAAATGGAGACGCTCCAAACACAGACGCTGAAACGGGTGGTAAGCACAAAAAGAAAAGATCAAAAGAACAAGTCTCCGACCACTCACGACTGTGTGTGCAGAAACCAACCAAAATGTTCCGCAGAACAGCATGCATGGGTTGACCAATGCTTCGCTCTGATGTGCTTGCATGCCAGAGACAGTCGTCGTTGCCAAGCGCATAGTGGTTGGTTCGATTTCGAATCACGAATACGCCAGTGGATCGTCGCAGCCCATACGGCCCAGCACTTGTTCGTGTGCACTGCGCTCTTGTTTCGTGTCGCATCTTTCTGTGCAGGCCAAGATTCTTGGTCGATTCTACAGCGGTGCTGATAGAGAGACAGAGGAGCTTGGCATCTCGTACGCGACAACGTATCATCGTGGATCAAGGGTTAGTCTCACCCAGCTCCATTCAACACGATTTCTGACCTTGTTCAATTTGCTCCAGCCGGTTTGGCGAATCTGACGGGTCCACATGGTTGACATTTCCCAGTTCGAAATTTTTGCACGCATTTTTCCCGTTTTCTAGTGCTTGCGCGAACAGTAGCTCGAAGTTCGAACGCCGCCTGCCTGTTGCGGCGGCTCGAATATGCACGCATCGAGACTCGCCGACCGACGTTGTTCCAAGCGAGATGTGAACCGAACCTGGGTTCGAAGCTGTTCACCTTTGTTCTCAAATTATTTGATTTTGTATTGATGTGGAAAGTCGTGGGTCGGCCAAGGTCACACGCTCTTTTGCGCTGTTGTTCCGCCTAAGCGAGGCTCGCATTTGGAGTTCCCCCTTGCCCCCTTGCCCCCGCGCCATGAGTCGCTCGCGTTGCGCGTTGCTTGGTGCAAGCGCGCATCAGACTGCTGGCGGAAGCCGAATGCGTGACTCTGCTCGTGTTGGATGGACAGTTATGTTGAACCTGGCGTGCGTCGTGGGCTTGGGTTCGTAGACGCGACACGGCGAATGCCCCATTTCGTGATTGACTCAAGACTGGCTGGCACACAGAAACAAACAGTGGCGGCTCGGTTCTGGTGCTGCCAGTCTGCTGCTTGCGCTGCCGTTGTTACCGCCAACCCACACAGGAGACTTCATTGTGAACTGCAAATTTCGCACAGAGAACCGTCGAGAAAGCGAGCGACGACGAGTCTGGGAACCATCATACAACATTTGCCTGGCCGCGATACGATGGATTGCTATTACACTGCCTGCAGTCAGGGCCCCCAAAGAAGAACTAGGCCAGGGCGAGAACGCCAACCAAATCAGGAGCATGGACCATATTGACGTCCCAGCACGCCGTACCTGGTGAAATGGCGATCATCTCTTGACAATGGCGCAGTGTATGTGGGACCCGACCAGCAGGGGACAGGGGATTGTTTGATGCGCAGGGCCCCGCGTCTTTCAATACGAATCGTGAATACGAAGCTGAGCGATACAGTCACGAGTCACAGAGTTGTGCATTGGCGTCGACCCCCACATTGACTCACGACTGCAAGTGCACTCGTTGTCGTCCAGCAGCGGGAAGCAAGCACGAATCGTCGGATTCATGGGCCGAAACCCGTCTGTTGGCGCAACCTGGCGCGACCAGTAATTCGCTTCCACTTTGTCGTCATACCCATCAATTAATTCTTCGGCTGCATCCGAGGCGAAGCCATTTTCGACGACGGTCAAAGTCTGCGATCAGGCCAGTCACCATTCGTGATTGTATGCGGAGTCGACAATCGTGAATCCCCCGAAAAACATGGCGGGCGTCGCAAAAAGCTGTGACCTATTCGTGTCGTGACGGATGGACCAATTACCAAGCACGGGTCAGCCGAAACATCCAGTCTGACGGAACGAGGCCAAGCATGTCTGGACCTCTCACTTGGTCAGACTGTACTTGCCAACTGACCAAGAGGAATGGGAAAAGTCAAATGAACAAACCATCTACTTCATGTGAACAACCTGGGTCTGCTCACCGAAAACAATGCGTTGAGTGGGACGACACGGCAGTAGCCCCACCTTTACCTCTACTGGCACAAGGGCGGAGGTGGGCTGCGCAGAAAAGCGTTGGCGGAGAAACACTGTGTTACTGCATCACCTGCAGATTCTCAACTGTGCAATTTTGGGTTTTCGCTTCTCGTTCGCCTCTGCTGCGCCTCACCGACGGGAATACAGTATATTTTCTTTTAATTTTTTTTAGAGATTCCTGTTGGCACTCGAATAGGCTGCCCCGCTGTTGATCGCTCAACCCTGCATTTTCAACGACCCACGTAGGTAAGCAGGCTGACTGATATTCGAGCCAGCTGTTTTTTTTATAGCAATTTTTTCAACGCCTACCAATCATTCACGATTGTTGTGTGTGTTTTCGCTTGATCCCGATGTTCCTGGTTGTTTCGCTTCTCCAGATTCGGTGTTGCGCCGTTGTGTGTGTTGAGTTTGGGGTCCCCATGTGTGTCGAGTGAATGTCTGGCCACTCGAGACCAAATTCATTTTTTTTGTCTCTCTTCTTGTGCCTGTCGCGACCTGCTTTGTAGCATGGCCTGGCTTAGACTGGTTCGCTGACTGATTGACTAGCATAGCAAAACCCACTCGCTGCTGCGATGCCCTCCTCTGCTATGCCTAAACCCCTAGCTCATCCACGCACTCACTCGCAGAGCAATACCCACCATTCCCGATTCTCTTGCGCTTTCGCTGTCGCTTTGGCCTTAACGTTTGCATCTCCGTCCCTCGCCTCGCCACGCCTCCGACGTCTACATAAAGGACCCCATCCTTGACCCTCATCGACAACAAGTTCCCCTCATCCGTTCATCAGGCCTATCCTTCCCTCTTCAAGGCTTCCCTCCATTCCCTAATTTCTTTTCTTCTCCCTTTCACTTCATACACCCGCGCCGCGCTCTCTCTCTCTTTCAAGATGGCTGGAGGTGCTGTTGCCGATGTCGGCTACACCTCGACTGGCCCTGTGGCCCGCCCCGTCAACGTGAGGCAGTCGCTTCCTGCTATCCTGGTCGCTGCTGCTTCCGCTTTCGGCGGTGTTCTTTTCGGTTATGACACTGGTACAATTTCGGGTCTTCTCGTCATGAAGAACTTCAAGGAGACTTTTGGTCAGCTTTTGCCCGACGGAAAGGTTGACCTCACCACCAACGACACTTCGCTTGTTGTCTCGATTCTTTCGGCTGGTACCTTCGTCGGTGCCCTTGCCGGTGCTCCTCTATCTGACATCCTCGGTCGTCGATGGGGTATGCAGGTCGCTCTTTTCGTCTTCACCATCGGTGTCGTCATGCAGATGGCCACCACTAACCTAGACGTTTTCATCGGTGGCCGTGTCGTTGCCGGTCTCGGTGTCGGTATCCTCTCCACTATTGTACCCATGTACCAGTCCGAGACTGCTCCCCGCTGGATCCGTGGTGCGGTTGTTTCCGGCTACCAGTGGGCCATCACCATCGGTCTCCTCTGCGCCTCGCTTGCCACCTACGGTACCAAGAACCACGATAACTCTGGCGCGTGGCGTATTCCCGTCGGTATTCAGCTCGCCTTCGCCATCATTCTTTGCATCTTCTTCACGATTCTCCCCGAATCGCCCCGTTGGCTCGTCAAGAAGGGTAACCACGAACGTGCCTCCAAGTCGCTTGCCCGCCTCAACTCGACTGACGTTGACGACCCCATTGTCCGCTCCGAGCTCTCGGTCATCCAGACCAACCTCGACATTGAGCTGACCCACTCGACCGGCTCTTACCTCGACTGCTTCAAGACCAACGATCGAAAGTACTTGCTCCGATCCCTCACCGGTATCTTTATCCAGGCCTTCCAGCAGCTCACCGGTATCAACTTCATCTTCTACTTTGGCACCAAGTTCTTCGAGACCGCTCTCCCCGGCTCTGACCCCTTCATCTTCTCGGTCATCTCCAACGTTGTCAATGTCGTTTCCACCATCCCAGGCATGTACATGATGGAGCGTCTCGGTCGTCGTAAGCTCCTCATCTGGGGTGCCGTCTGGATGTGTCTCTGCGAGCTCATTGTTGCCGTTGTCGGTACCGCTGTCCCCAAGGAGAACACTTCGGGTGGTAAGACCGCCGTCGCTTTCGTCTGCATCTACATTGCCGGTTTCGCCTCCACCTGGGGTCCTGCTGCCTGGGTCGTTTGCGGTGAGATTTTCCCTCTCGCCATCCGCGCCAAGGCTCTCTCGCTCTGCACTGCCTCCAACTGGCTCTGGAACTTTGGTATCGGCTACGCCACCCCTTACCTCGTCGACTCTGGTCGCGGCAAGGCTGGTCTCGGTGCCAAAGTGTTCTTCATCTGGACCGGTACCTGCGCCTGCTGTGCCGTCTTTGCCTACTTCCTTATCTACGAGACCCGTCTGCTCTCGCTCGAGGAGGTCGACGAGATGTACGCTCAGACCAACCCCATCAAGTCGACCGCTGCCAACGCCGAGATCCGCGCTCGTCGCTCCGACCTCGAGGGTGCCGTTGCCCCCGTCAAGGAAGACGAGCTGGCCACCCACGACGAGAAAAAGTACTAAGCAGCTCTGCCGTATGGCAATGCTTTCTACCTCTTACTATTGCTCAGCGCTCTGGACATTTGGCTGATCAGGTGACCGTCCCGAGTCGTTGCAGAGCTTTTCTTCCTTCATGACACCCTATTTTTTTTTGGCACGGATTCATGAACTAACTGTATTACTTCATGTCAGCAAAACGCTTTTCTGCTCACGCAGCACGCTTCTCATTGTCCACCATAGCAATTGCATACCCCATATCTCGGTAAATTTTTTCCTCAGTGTGTGTGTGTCATGTCCATCGCCGTATCGAAGGTGTTGCCCTGAGCAAGTTAGTAGTGACGTATCTTTGCGCGTCTGGACTCGTCCGACTGTGACTCGTGACTGTTGCGTCTGGTGATAGGGCGAGAGCGTCTGGGAGAGCGGAGCTCGCCTCCCAATTTCCTTTAACGTCATATAAATTCGTGTTTTTTCATGTATCTACATGCTTTTCTTCTCCTCCATGATCTTTCTCATCGTCGCCAGGCTGGCCATCATCTAGCGCTCGAAACTTCCGTCGCTGTACTCGCTCCCTTGTTGTCGCTCGCCCGTGCGCTCATGCAGCCGCCCTTTTCCGGCGGGCAGGGAGCCTCAGCCGCAATCAAAGCATCTAGCATCCAACCAGCGAGTGACGCTTAGCCGGGATGGCTAGACTTTGGGCAAAGGCCTGATTTCGAGGCATTTCGTTAGGCATTTGTAGCGGCTCGGACGATACCTGGGTTGGGAACGGACTTGATTACAGCAATTGTCAAGCAACGCGCACGACGTGTGGCTGCAAAGTATAATCTTGAGCTTGATTTTGAGACGGATGCAGTTTGGCTCAGGTATCGAGGTTGGCGTCATCGAAGCGCAATTTGGCCTCTCGTAGTTGCGGAGGAGAGGAAATCGTGAATAATCGACGCTGAGCAAATACAGTATGTCACCAAGCCGGGGCGGCGGGGTGGATAAAAACACGGGAATATGGATCATGCCATTGGAATCAAGACGAATCACGGCTGCGACCACTGAACGCGCCATACCCCCCACCAGTTGCCTCTCTCCCAGCCGCCGGCCTCACGCACGACGTGGATGCGTTGCGCGACGCCAGCCGAACTACGGTGTACAGCAGGCATCGTAGCGGCTGCATCGGCAACCAACGCCTCCAACTCGCCCGACCGGAACATGTGGTAGTATCGATTGTACACGGGCCTTGCACCGTCCGTGTCTACTTGTCCCACTTTGCGCGCTGGTCGCGTTTCGTCCGCCTCGGTCTGGACGGTGAGCGACGACAGCGCCGTTTCGACCTCGCGCGTCGTTGCTTGCATATCCCTGGATGCTGCCACATCCAACTTGTTGCTACCCTTGCAGGCTTTCGGCGGCTTGGCTTTCTTGGACGCCGCCGTAGTTAGCACCCACGGAACAAGCACGTCTTGGACATCGGTCACTTGGGCGTCAGCCTCAGCTTGACCGACGGTGTGTAAGCCGCTGTAGGAAACCAGACGGTCTTTGCTCTTGACGTGGTTGGGATCGTGGATCTCACGCTCGTGTTTGAGCGACTCGGGGTGCGTAGCCTGAAAGTGTCGCTTGCCTTCGTCCTTCTGCTCGAGCGCCCAGACAAAGATCATGAACCTACCACGACCGGATCCGCCTTGCAGACGAGCGTCAGCCGTACCAACACCACCGTCACTGGCCGCGCTCAGCGATCCACCTTGTACAGGCGCTACAATGCGGATCAGCTCCTGCACAGACGCACGTCGGCGTTGCCACGTCGAAAAATGGTGGATCGTCGCAATGCTGATCGCATAATCGAACACCCCTGTACGCAGTGATGACTCGATCGCGTCTCCCACAGCCACTTCGTGATATCTCTGGTCGGCCGCTAATGCTGGTTTGTTAGCTCCCTCCATCATACCGAAATTGTTCCTTGCTAGCCCGATCAGGTTCGACGAGCGATCAACACCAATGGTTACCAAGCTCTCCTGACCAAGACGCCTCGTCAACGATTCTTGGTCTGACTCTGACTCTGGTGTTGGCGTTGTGGTACGTGGCAGTCCAAGAGTCGATCGAATGCCAAGGTATTTGCCGTTTCCGCACCCGAGATCCGCACCCAGGCTGCCGGCTGGAATCGTGCTCAGAAACGCAGGTATCAAAGGCCACGGCTTGTATCGGGTGTTGGAAAAGTGAGGTGCGATCGTCTCATAGATGCTATTCAACAACAAGCGCAGGTCAACGAGCAGAGTGCAAATGTCAGTCTAGGTTCGCGTCGCATGCAATGCTGCGCGGGCAGGATGGCTACGCACTTACGCATGAACGTTTTGCTGCTCGTACGAGAGTGCGTCAAAAGCAGCATCGCTTGCTGCTGGCTTCTTGAGACGCAGCTCAAGCTGTTGCTCAGCCCACCCCAATAGGCCGACGACCACATCCTCGAGCGAATCGAGATCACGCAGCTCGGCCACCATAGACTGCGCTTCCGACGAAGAGCTTTCAAGACGCGCCTGTTTGCTCGCTGTCTTGCCTGACGCATCCGACTCGGCAACCGCAGAGAGCAACCAGCCAACCTCGGACGTTGGTTTCGACGGTGAGATCGAGGCATCAAAATTCACCGTTGCGCCATTGTCTGCCAGAGCACGGAAAACAAGTTGCAAGCTAAGGCTTCGCTGTGCCTCGTCAACAGCTCCGTGGAGTGGAGTCCGAAATGCAATTGTGACGGCGATCTTACCCGAGTCCTCGCTAGAAGCCGACGCGAGAACGTCGTCAAGCGACAGATCGTCTGCCTGGCCTTGACCACCATCCACAGTCCCTGCTTCGCTCTCGCTCGAAGAGATGGCCGAGTGCATGATCTCAGTGACCTTGACTTCATCGCGCAGTACTTCGATAGCCGCCAAGAGTCTTGCCAAGGTTGAAGCGCCAACTTGAGGCGAACTGCTCTCATCCATCGCATCCGCGGGAGGCGCAGGATTGCTCAGCAGCGGGAGGCAATCGATGACGAGTCCTTGCAATTCCGTGCTGCGAACACTTTCAACCGTCTGCGCCAATGTGAAGGTACACTTTGATGATTTGCGTGCATCCTCGGATGCTTGTCGCGGACGACGAGACCAAGACGTGGCAAGGACATCTTCGAACCAGGTGGCGCCTCCGGAAGCCGGAACCGGTGCACCAGGATTGTTGTTGTGTGGTGTGAGCTGCTGGAGGTTGCAAATGCAGGCGAGCTTGGCAGCTGTTGGTCTTGTGACAACAACGGGTGGTGACAATTGAACAACAAAGTGCAAAGGCACAAGCTTTTCTCTGTCTGTCTCAGATGGAATAGAGCCGAGAGCTTGGGCTTGGTCCATGGTGGACGACGAAGCCAAGAGATCCTGTGCCGACAGAGACAAAGGAAAGGAGGGAGTGACTGTAGAGATGCCGGTCTGATCAGCGACGGGCAGGTCCAAGGCCTGAACGCCGATCGACAGAGTGTAATTCTGCTTCAAAGTCGGGTCATGCGCATAGATCGAGTGAAGGAATGGTTTCGTCTCATGCAATTTGTGAAGTCCATGGCCACGATCCAGCAAAGCCGCGGCAGAACTGGACGAAGAGGCTTCAGCTTCAGAGATGCGTGCGACTGCTGAACAAAGCCCTTGCATTGCAGCGAACAAATCGCTTGTCCTCGATCCTTCCGTAGCAGCTTGACTCGCTCTGGCTTCGAGATCATCTAGGACAAGTAGCTCGTTGAGGTTAGTGGTCCACTTGGCCAGGGTTTGAGCGACTACCGTCCTGTCTTGTTGCAAAGAGCTTGACGACACAGGCCCGAAAAGCTTTTCAGCGATGAGCTCAACATCGCGCTCGAGCACGGCACCGAGACGAGGGTCACGAGTTTGCTGCGAATCGACCGAGTCTGTTGCGTATGATAGCTTCAGCTTGGTCTTTGGACGGAAGCCTTCAACAGTACCCGTCTTGACAATGTGCAGCTCGATATCGATGACTAGAATCTTGGCTCCAAGCGTGAGTGTATGGGTAAGAACACTGCCCGAGGCTGTATCTGATGGCACTTCGGTTGCTTCTGACGAAGGCTCGGAAAAGGTTTCGAGGCCCAGGGCTTTGGCTGTCGTCTCAAGAGTCTCGCAAAGGGCATCGAGCGTTTCGAGTGCTAAGCTCCAGCTGGAAGTGGGATGATCGCTGGAGCCACGGCGAAACGCACCGACTTGCAGCTGTTGCGGAAACGACACCAACGGCATTGGATGGATCGCTGTGTTCCCTCGGTCGACATCGGCCGACTTGATCGGGGCAATCGAATGCGCAAGCGCCGCGGTGTGCGTTGATGTTTCCGTGAGCAGCGAGATGTACCGGCGTATCTGATTAGCCGTGTTGGCATGATTTGATTGCTGCGGTGAGGACGGCGGTAATTGGAGAGCAGGCGTCGTGGCCGCAAATTGCGAAACCGAGTGACGGATCTGAGCGATCAGCTGACGATACTGATGACGTGAAAGTCGTCCATCCGCACTTGGGACCGAGTAGAGTGATTGAAGTGAAGAGTTGAGAGGGTGTAGCTCAGCCGAAGCCTCGGTCTGCAGCTGCAGACTACCTTTGGCCTGATGCAGCGGATCAAAGAGCGCACTTGTCTGTGCTTCAGCACCTGGTGTCGAGGCGACCAGAACCGTCGCGGTCAATGCTTCAGCTGCACCATCGCCCGTGACAGGCAGGCTATCAATGGTCGTATCAGTAGCCATGATCGGTGCTGTAGAGTGTTACGCTACTCGCTATGACAAGATCGGGGCGAAAGAGATGCCAGGCTACCAAGGAGAGGATAGAGGAGGCAATCGTGAATCTTCTCGTGTGCGCTGCTGGACACTCAAAAAGGCTTTGATTATTGGGTCGGTTTGGTTTCCGATTTCCGGATTTATTGGGCGTGGTGTCTCGCGTCCGTGCATGCACACTGGCTGAATCGCCTGTATGAGAACAACACTCACACACAGCCTCACCATCGACCTCTCCATCTCGTACATGCTTCTCGCCAAACACACGTCGGCGCAACTCGTTTCTTTTGCTAGAATCATCTCGAAGGATTAAAAGCTTTTGCGGATATAGCTCGAGGAGACGAGTTTTCCGCGGCCGCGCGCCACGAAGGCGAGGATTGCTTAGATAACGAAAGCATTCACGATTGTTGTCTTTGTCTAGTCGACCCTCATCTGTTCGAACAGAGCGTTTACATTCGACTCAAAGTAAGCGAGGGCGACTATGCCTCTGACAGCAGAATACAAGGCCAAATGGCCAGTGTTTGCGCTGGCATGGTCAAATCATCCGTCCACGTCGAGCTCCTCATCGTCGTTCCATCCTCGCAATCCATCCGGTTCAGCACGGTACATCCCTTCCTCTCCATCTCCTCTGGGACGTCAGGACAGCCTTGGCGGTCCTCCGCCTTCCACCACTCCTGGACCACCAGACAGCGCAAGGATAGCCGTCGGATCGTTCGTGGAACAATACACCAATCGTATCCAGATTCTGGGCTTTGATCAACGCGACTCGACTTCGCTCACGCTCCTAGCAGACGCTTCCCATCCATATCCACCAACGAAGCTCGGATTTCAACCGTCGACGCTCTTTGATGCTTCTTCCAGCGAGCGGCGTGAGGCATCACTGGAAAGAGAAAGAAACCCGGGCGAGCGTGGTTATGCTTCTCCGACAACGAAATTGGCAAAGCGAGGCAGCTGGGGCGCTAAAGCACGGCCCTCTCTGTCAGGCGAAGGCGTAGAATCGCCAGACTACTACCCAGATAGAGAGCTGCTCGCAAGCACGGCTGATTGCCTGCGTATCTGGGAGATCTATCGAAACGAGTACTCAGATCCATACCAGTCTAGCTACGTAGGCGGCAATGGAGGCGGTGGAGTACAGCAGGGCGAGGGCTCGCAACTGCCGTTTGCGTTACGCGAAAAGAGCGTCCTGGCACATTCGAAAAACACAAAGAGCCCACCAGCACCACTGACATCCTTCTCATGGAACACGCCATCACCGAATCTGATCGTGACTTCGAGTATCGACACTACATGTACCATCTGGGATCTTCCAACGCGCACAGCCTTGACACAACTCATCGCACACGATCGTGAAGTGTACGACGTCGACTGGTGTCCCGGATCCGCTGACGTCTTTGCCAGTGTCGGGGCGGATGGCAGTGTTCGCGTGTTTGATCTGCGCAGCTTGGAACACTCTACCATCATTTATGAGACAGGCACGGCGCCTGGCGCTACCGAGTCGCGTCCAGGGACAAGCATGTCAATGTCATCAAGGGCCACATCCACTCGAAGCGTACCCGCTGCTCCGCTGCTGCGGATCGCCTTCAATCCGTGGGATGCCAACTACTTGGCCACGTTCCACCTGGAATCCGACTCTGTACAGATCCTCGACGTCCGTGCACCTGGTTCTCCCATCCTGGAGCTTCGAGGTCATTCGGCTGCAGTCAACGCGATTGCATGGGGCCCGCCCTCTGTTGGTGCCGGAGTGCTAGGTCCAAGCAAAGGTATGGTCTGCTCGGCTGCGGACGATGCGCAAGTCTTGGTCTACGATCTCGCCTCGACGACGTTGCGAACCGCCTCGGCACAGGGCAGAAGGAGCCGAAACGGCCACGCTCCATCACCAGCGCCCGGCTCTCTCGGGTACTCGCATTCAACCTCTTCGTTTGGCGGCACATCCAGCCCTGCGCCGACATCGAGCATCGCTGGCAGCATCGGCATCGGCGCCGAGATCCCTTTCCTTGCCTACACAACGCCCAATCAGGACATGGTCAACAACGTCTCGTGGCTGCGTGCAGGGGGTGGGGGCCTTCCGCCAGGTGTCGGTGGCTTCGGCGGAGGTGGAGGTGGAGGATCGAGCTCACACAAGAGTGTTGTGCAGGAATGGAACGAGTTTACTGCGGGGAGCACCGGTGGAGGCAGCTCTTCATCTGGGTTCGCTCCGCATGATTCGGACTGGATCGCTCTGGCAGCGGGCAACTCGGTGCGCGCTCTCAAAGTATGATGCTTTCCAATGGCAATCACTCACCGAGATTGATACTGTAGCGGCCAAGGACTTGACCAACATACCTGATACCCGACCCTTCCTCGCGTAGTGAGCATGCATGGTGGAGGGTGTACGATACACGACTCACGACTGTGTGATTCCAAAAGGGCAGTGGAAAGTGTCTATCGGCGATCGATTTGGATCGGGTGATGGAATTTGAAAGGGCATCCACGATTTGTGCAAGAAGAAATTCAGAGGCGATTCGTGGTTGAGTCGTGAGTAATTTAGCAGAGAAATACAGCACAGTCAGAGTACAGTATACAGAACAGTCGTGAGTTAGTCTCGAGTGAGTTTCGAGTTTGGTTGTTTAGCTGTGCTGCTGCTGCATGATATTCGAGGCGATCTGCGAGACAGACGACTTGTCAAACACTACTCACAACTTATGATTCTTGATTGACAATTGACGATTGCGGCTCAACCTTTTTCTTCTGGTCGCATCGCTCACATCTATCAACAGCTAGACATCATGAAGCGCCAAGCAGAAAAGCAAATTCGTAGAGAGGATGGCGACGATGCATCCGACGAAGAGTCGCCGTCACAGCACTCGATGCCTGCCACTCCAGCCACAGGCAGAGTCATCCGCGGTTTGCCCAAGCGTCGAGGCACACCGGGTACACCCGGTTCAGCAGCAGCAGCCGCCGCCACATCAGCCGCTCCAATCACCTTCGGCGCTGCAGCATCGTCCTCGCCGGCATCATCTTTCGGTGCACCAGCGGGCTCCAACCCTTTCGCCAGTTTAGGTGGCACCGTTGGTTTGGGTAGCTCCAATTCCGCCGCAACGCCGGCCGCCACCACAACGAATCCAACGTTCAGCTTTGGTACCTCTGCTGCCGCACCCACATCCAGCTCTGCTTCTCAACCACCGACGAAAGCAAATCCATTTGGCAGCTTCACTGGCTTAACTGCTGCCAAGCCCGCTGCTGCTGCAGAGAACGCTCCTTCGTCAGCTCCGCCCCCTTCGTTCTCGTTTGGAGCATCCGCCACAGCTGCATCACCATCTAGCTCGAATGGCTCCATGCCTCCATCTCAGACGTCGAGCATGGCTTCGGGTATCCTTGGAGGCGTGTCCTCTGCCCCTGCTGCAGCATCTCCTTCGTCGACTTCAGCTGCCAATGGCCAAAGCACGTCGTCGAGAGAAAAGGACCAGCTTCGTTCGCTTCGCGGTCTCAACATTTCCTTCCAGTCCACGCTAACGCAGAAGGTCAAAGAGCAGCTCGATGCGGATCCATTTGCCGACCTCACAGCTCTGATCGAGTCGTTCCGAGAGCAGTATCGCAAGCATCGCAACAGTATTGAGAGCAACAGCTCGTCTGCTGCTACTGCTGCTGCTGCTGCGACCACAAGCACTACAAGCACGATCAGCAGCAACGCGACTTCATTCGAGCCAGCTACCAATGCCATATCTACGACGTCTTTCAGCGCTCCACCTTCCGCTGCTGCTGCTGCTGCTGCCGCCTCCACATCCACCTCGTCGGCTCTCCCGAGCTTCAGCTTCGGCAAACCCGCATCGAAAGCTGCTTTCGTGTCTTCGAGCACAGAGGCTCCCAGCGCACCTTCCTTTTCCTTCGCATCCAGCACGAGCGCTGCCAAACCAGCCAGCTCTGCTTTCTCCTTCTCGCCTCTTCCCACTTCGAGCTCGGCACCATCCAGTACAACGCCCGCTTCCTCGTCTTTCTCCTCCGGGTCGTTTAACTTTAATAACAAGTCGATTGCTGCAGATGCAAAGGCTCATGAGGACAATGACAAAGATCAAGCAGGACACGAACACGACGATGAGCAACAAGACGCTCAGCATGACGACGGACAAAATGAGGACGACGAAGAAGATGACGACGACAACGATGACGACGACGACGACGATGAGGATGACGAGGAGGAGGATGACGAAATCGAGCAAGAGGATGAAGAAGACAACGATAATGATGACGACGACATAGTGGTGACCGGCTCAAAGTCAGTTTCTGATTCGACGTCTAGTGTCAAGCCACCTTCGTTCTCGCTTCCAGCAGGCGGTTTCTCCTTCGGTGGAAAGCGTGTGGACAGCAGTGTTTCAGAAGAAGACGATAAGAAAGCAGAGGCAACGCGCAACATGAAAGGAGCTCCTCAGCTCAAGCTTCCCAGCACTGGTTTCACATTCGGCGGCAAGCCTGTCAACAGTGGCAACCAACCTGCGGCCCAACCTGCGACACCTTCCACACCGTCGTTCGGCAACAGTGCTTCAGCTTCCACGTCTTCCACGTCTTCCACGCCCAAGGCTGCTTTCACAGCGCCAACTTTCTCGTTCGGCAGTGGCATCTCTACCACATCCACAGACAGTAGCCAACCCGCTTTTGGCGGCTTTGGCTTGTCCGCAACCAAGGCCACGTCTTCCACACCATCATTCTCGTTCGGCAGCTCGGCGATCAACAAACCCTCCCCGTCCGGCGCTTCTCCCACGTTTTCCTTCGGCGCATCTTCCACTCCTGCCAGTGGCGCTTCGAACTTTGCCAATCTGTCGGCCAGCACAGCTGCCAACCCAGGCGCGTTCACCTTTGGCTCCGGAACCATCAAGTTCGGCGATGCGCATAGCACCGAGAAGAAGGACGAACAAAATTGAGTCTACAGTACGCCTTTGAAAAAATTTAGAGGTTGCTTTATCTCATTCGAGCCTCGTGTGATCTTGAGATGTGGGAATACGTGTGCGTTTCGTTGAGTGCGGTACGACCTCTTGCGGGCGTAAAGGGAGCTTCTTGAGATGGATGGTGACTCAGGGCTCGGTACCATTCTCCTTTCTGATGGCTAACTTGTTCAAGTTGGCGCGATTTCACGTCTTGGAGCGAACTTTGCATCAAGCGATTCATCTGGCGTGCATCCGCTTGTGCAGTGTCGATCGTAACAAATCCGAACATATTAGCAGTAAGTACACCGAGCCTCGTCAAAATGGTCGATTCGGCATCCCACCTGTGAAGCTCACACGACCTTCACAGGAAGAGATTTGCGGGATGAAAAAAGTGTATTACTTCCCACGACACGCGTCGAATCACGAGAGGGAGATGGGGATGAATGATGCTTGTCGACCATCGCATGGCTCATTTGCAGGTGAAGCTTTGATGTTTTGCCCGTGCACGCTGAACAGCGTTCTGGAAGATGGCGATGTGTACCGACACTCACGGATGCGTACTTGATACAGTCGGCACACATGTAGCCGAGATACGCGTTACAGAGCGGGTAGCGAAACTAAGTTGAAGCAGCAAGTGTCTTGATTTGACAAGAGTCACATGCGTATGGCGTCGGTCAGCTTGGGACGAAAGTAGACAGCGACAGCATATGCGTATAAGTAAGGCCATAGGCAAACGCACCGAGTGTTTCGCAAGCACGATTTGTCCATGCTACTCAGGTTGATGAACATGTCTGGAGCCATGAAGAAGTTTATCTTGGTTTCGGTTTCGCTCTCGCTCTACCTCTTTCTGAGCGTTGTCTCGGTGACGGCCAACGAAAGGCCCAGCAATGGCGGTGCAAACTACGCCACGCTCAGCTGTCGCGAAACGCGCAGTCGTACCTGCTGGGGTAACGGTCACGGTGTCAACTGTGGCCCGATCCCAGCAGCCAACTACGCGGGTGAATCAGTAGATCCTAACGGCTACCTCGCTGGAGCCTACGGATCCATCACGAGCGATGCCCTCCCCGGCGGCTGTCCGCACGTTGCCGAAGGCGCCAAATTCACCGTCTTCGCCTCTCGTTCGTACGATAACTGGCACACGCAACAAAACATCAAGCTGTATGTCGAGGTGGTCAACACCAACGGTTGGCTCACGCTCAACACCAAGCTCGACAAAGGAGGTGGCTGCAATCTGCCCGTGACGCATAACGTCGGCGACGATCATTACGGTGCCCAAGAGTGGGAGGCTAAGGGTGACTATGAGCACCATTGTTGGTGAGAAACCAGCTGCATCTGCACGACTGCCGATGCAACACGCACCCCAACACATCCACCATCCACCAAGACACACGCGACAGTCACACAGTACAGAGTTTCGTATTCAACGGGATTGCATTGTCAACACGTTAGACGTCAGACATCCAGCCTGCATCCCTGCACATCTTCAACAATGGCTGTAGCACGCGAGAACCTTGTAATGTGGCTGTGTGACCTATGAGGATGAGTTTGCGTTTGGCTCGTGTCAGAGTGACATTGAGTCGGCGAACGTCATTCAGCAGTTCACCCGTGTTTCCTCCTTGAGCTCCTTCTTCCTCCCTGTAAGCCTCGGCCATGGTGCTACTGGAGCCAGAGCAGCGCTGGTAATTGGCACGGGTAAAACTAACCAATATGACGTCTTTGTCTCTTCCCTGGCTTTGATCTGCGGTCAAAAGCTCGATCGCGTCCAGCCTGCGTAGCTGCTGGCCGTCTCCGCACTTGTCAAGCAGCGAACGCAGAAGCTTCAACTGCTGACGATACGGCGTGACCACCGCAATCTGATCGGGCCTGCAACCGCCCTGTACAAGCAATGAGGCGATCCTCAGCACCACTTGTGCTTCAAACTGATTCGTCACCAGTTCGCCGTGCTTACTCTCGCCTACCTCCTCCAATCTACGCTTGGACGTGTCCAAGAACCTCACTTTGGCTTCGGGTCGAAGCAAGTCGCACAGCCACTTGTCTTCACCGGCGCCTCTCTTAGCAGCTTCGACGTTGCCAAGCATCAAGGTCTGGTCCCTGACCCGCTCGTTGCCAGCGCGTAGCTGTCCATGATAGACCATCTCGTTCGACAACCGCATAATGTCGTCGTTCATGCGGTACTGCGATCGCAGTGCTACCGTTGCTCGATCACCGTGACGCTCCGAAAGAAGCTTGAACAGCGATATGTCCAAGCCCCCTTTTTTGGCTTGTGCGTTCTTGACCAGCGGCGGAAGTTGATGGTGGTCGCCCACAAGAACAAACTTGTCCGCAAATCGAAGCGGTCCCAGACAGGTAGGAAGCGGGATCTGTGACGCTTCGTCCACGATGCAGTAATCGAAGAGGTACGTGAACGGCTCGTCTCCTCCATCACCCGCGGTAGTTCGGCTGCGCATTCTCCTGGCAAGACCAGAGGAGAACAACGTATGATGCACGCTGAGACACGTCGCTGCCACCACATTGGGTGACTCGAAAGCGTCCTTCAATTCGTTCAGCGTCCCGCAGCGCGGAAGAAGGAACTGGTGGGCATCCGGATGCACTTTGTCCTTGCTACCGAGGCGTAGAATGCGCAAAGGGCTATCCACGCGCTTGCTCTCATCCTCACTAAGTCTGCGAAGGATGGTATCGACCGCCGAATGCGTGTAACTTGTCAAAAGAATCCGCTTGCCCAGCTTGACGAGCAGCTCGATGAGTTTGGCAATGATTGTTGTTTTACCTGTTCCCGGCATGCCAAGCACAAGAGCATAGTCTTGGGTGGTGAGCACCTTGTCGATCACCACCTTTTGGTCTTGGTTGAGGCTTGGATCAGCTCGGGCTCGCTCAATGATCTGCTCGGCTGGCTCTTGATCCGAACTGGTCGAGAAATTCTTCTGCAGCTGCTCCGGTTGCAGGAAGCGTGGAGCACGCAAATCAACCACCAGCTCGCGACGCTTAACATCACCGCCTCTCCCGGGCGCCAAGAACAGTGCGGCCAAGTTGGCTCGGATGCGACCCATGCCGCTCGAAAGTTCGTCCTTGTCGATGCGGAAGACGATCCGCTCAGCGGCAGATGCAACGTCAAATGGCTCTATGTGCGCATTCGCGTTGGTGTTCACCAATGCTCTTTGCATGGCTGCTTCGAGCGAGTGATCAAGCCCAATCTCGATGCAAGTCGGAGTGAGGTTGGACACAAAGCCCTGAGCCACCGAAAGCATATGCGGCTCGATTGAGACAGTCACGGGATCATTGATGGTAATATGACCAGACAGAAGACCTGCCTCCGCGCTCTGAGTTGGATCTTGATGGCGAACGAAGCGGTGGACGACTCTGCGCATCGATCCCGAAGCCTCTGGCAGGCAAGACTCGTGAAGAATGTCAAGACGCATCTTGCCAAAGCATCGGCCCACCCTTTCGCGCTGCTCCGCTGTCATGGTCCACATTTCCCTACGAAGGCGAACAGCGTCCTCCTCTTCGAGATTCAGCAAACGGTCCCATTTGCGGAAAAATTCGAGATGGACATCTGTCAGGTGCCCAGTCTTTTGCTCAAAGATGTCTGCAATCGGTGTCCTTTTAGACAAGATCCTGCCTGATTTTGGCGCACTGATACCCTCAATATCCTCGAGCTTGACTTCTGATGGCTCGACGACGTTCTCTACGGCGCGACGGAAGAGCATACACCCATCAACGGCATAGCATCGTCGACATTTGTGCTCGCTGTCGATGGTCGGCGGCAGTACCGGTAGAGGCTCTTCAGACGCCGTCATTACAAGCTCGTCGTTACGAAGCCGACTCGAGTCGAGGCGAAGATAGTGCGCGAGCTCATTGCGGCCGATGATAAGACTGCGCACTTCGTTTCGGCTGAAGCGGATGCGATGCAGCTCGCCAGATTTCGAGTAGTAGAGCAGCCCATCGTTGACGCGAACTCCGTATCGGTCCGACATCATGAGCGTATACATCATGGTCTGAGCGCGATGTTCCGTCGACACGAACTCTGCACGACCCGTCTTAAGCTCCAAAGGTACCACTGATGTTGTGATACGGCGCTGCGATTGCTCTCTTGACGTATTTGTCCGAGTGCCACGCACGAAAGCTTGACCATGTTGAGCCGAAGTTGTCATCGGGGCCGGAGGCTCGGACTCTTCGAAAATATCGCACTCGACCGATACGTCGATCTTACCCTTGAGGCCAAAGATGGGACTCCAGATCTCTTCTTCTACATCGAGGATGCGTCGGAGGCGTACTTTAGCAAGAGGCGCGGCGTGCGAGTGACCCGAGTCTCGCAAGGTTGCCTCTGGATGAAATGTAGCGTCCTCTCCTTGCAGCAGAAAAGTACGAGCAAAGTGGGCAAAAGGAGCCGCTTTTTCTCGCAACTGCATTGCGGCATCATCAGTGCTGAGCTCGATGGCGTACAAGCTCTCGATGTTGGCGCGGACCTGCTTCTCGACTTGTTGCTCGACAAAAGTCCGGCTGAAGTTACCAATGCCCTGCCATTGATCAGGCCAAGGCGATACGGAAGGGAGTGTGTCCAATGGGCCCTCTGGCTCGTTGGTCTCGATCGTATCGAAATTCTGTACAGATGGCGAGGCGGTGAGACATGCTTGCAACAATTCGTGTAGCATGTTACCCATAACAAGACTGAGTGTCACATCGGATGCACCACGCAGCCGATCCTGGACAACTGGTTTCCGAATGCATGAGGCAACGTCGGCTACTTTGGTCGCTGAGACTAGAACATCAGGATGGACAACCAGAAGGTTATCAAGCGCATGGTCAACCGAGTCCGAATTTTTAGCTGAAGTGGAGCGCGAAGCGAGGATCATAATCTTGGCTCTAGGTGCAACGTCAGAGGCAAGCAGCTCCTGAGTGGCACACTGTGACAGCGACGGCATGGAGGCTAGGTCGTCCCAGAGGTCGTCGTCCTCGTCTTGTACATCGCTGGCATTTAACGGCTGGGTTTGCTCGACACAGGGCTGCTCTATGACCATTTTAACCTGGGGCTCGTCTTTCGAACCTTGATAATACTGATCTAAGCTTCTGGGAACAGTGCTGGGTTCAATCTCGAAGTGACCGACGAGATGTACGACACTGCCTACCGAGACCAGCGTCTGCAGCCAGTCGTCGCGGAGGGCGGCAAGCAGCACTTCTGTCTCATTACCTGGTGGATCACTGCCAGTTCCACTTTTCGACGGACTAGTCTGGTTGATGTTAACGCTCTGCTTGTCAGGTTCGAGGACCAGGATTTTCTCTGGAAGAAGACGTTTAGATGGGCCTGCACTGTCGACGGACAGCTGATACGAGCTGTCTACCACTGCCGAGATACGAGCACGTGTATAGGTGCATCGTTCACGAGCTTGAACGTTTGTGCGAGCGGAAGTGGGCTTCGATGCCGATGTCGTGGACGTGTCTGGTATTGATACCGGTATTGTGGGGCTGACAGAGTGTTCAGTCTTTTGGCGCTTTATGTCAGAGGCTGAAACGGCACGCTGAGTTGAGCTTGTCGAAGTGGCTGACGGTTGTTTGAGCCGGTCTTCACCGTCGAAATTGATGAGTTGAGACTGAGAGAGCGTCAAGTCCTTGAGAGGGGATCTGACAAGTTTCGAGGCTGGGTTAGGCGAGGCGCTTTTGCGGTACGAAGAAGGCTTGCGCTGTTGCGACAATGGAGGGCTGTACGTCGGTTTCTTCCTTGGTGGACTTTGCGATGGAGGGATGGAAAAGTGAGAGGCATCGAGATCGGCAAACAACTCGTCCATAAAACGTGCATCGGCGGCGTCGAACGTCATGATAGCAAAGTGTCACGATTGAATCGAGCCGCAGCCTGAGCTACACCGGTGCTTCTCCGAGCTACTGAGGCGAGAGTTTACATGTGAAGCCTTTCTTGATATGTTTGGTGGGAATGCGAGTCGATGGATGGTGACATTTGTGATAATTGATTGCCCTCAGCCAGTCCTGACTGAACACGACGAGAACAAGTCCAGAGTCACGAAGTTGTAAGTCACATTCACGAGTGTTGCTCTGCGCTGAGCTTTCACTTTAGTGACACTCGTGACTGTCCAATTCACTTTACGCATCGTGCCTTCGTGCTTGGACCCTGACCGAGATTCATGATTCGTGATTCGTGATTGCAAACTTTGCGAGCCACACTCACGACTACCACACAGCACGCGCTCGCGTCGTGTCACGCGTCGGGCGTTCTGGCTGAATGTGTTAGATCCTACACCAAACCAAGCCAGCGTGCAGTCACGAGCTTCGTGCTTTTGCGTTACGTGATACCCTCGCAAGCTCACGCACGACAGACGCTAAGAAAGATCGACGAGGACAAACGGAGTAGGAGATTTGACCCATTACAAGATCTATAAAAGTACAGTCGCGGCTTGGCTTCAAGCACTGAGCTTGACCGAGAAAGCCTGGTTGGGCCCTGCCTCATTGTAGTTCTGCTTAGTGATGAACGCCTTTGCTTGCGGGTCACCAAACACGAGCTTGGCATAGATGGTGCCACCGAGGAAAGGCGCCAGATCGTTACGTTCCTTGAACTCGGAAAAGTAGTCCGGCACGCGCAGCGCACGCACATTGCGAGCTTGCAGCGGATTGGGCTCAGCAAGCACTTGCGCTGCTTCGGTCTGTTCGGTGGCGACGAATTCTGACAAGGCCGAGACTGCCTCGAGCTGGATCGTCTTGATCTTGGCTGGTTGGCCTGTGAAAATCAGGTTCTCCCACAGCTGAGGTCGACGGTCGGCATCCTCGACGCGCGAGATGGCGTTGGCGATGGCCAGCGGGAGCGATATGGCCTGGCCCCAATCAGGTGAGGCTGCCGACATTGGGTAGCTGTCGTGGCTCGACCAGTCCGTGACAATCGGCCCGGCTCCGAAAGGTTCATCGCCAAGATTTAGGTCAGAAGCACCAGCGACATCCTTGAGCAGCTCGGGTCGGAAGAGGGGCTCGAGGAACCGAAAACGTTCGGGACCCACCTTGAGCTTGAGACCGCGGAAATGCACCAACACCGCCTTCTCATCCGTACTTCCGCCCGCTTGACCGTCTTCACCTGTGATGGAAGCGAGGATGGCCTCATCAATCTCTTCGCCTTGAGCTGCTTCGATTGCTTTGCGCCTCTCCTCCTCGTCATCGTGCTTCTTGGTGCCTTCTACAAGCACTGCCGCAATGTCAAAATTGCCCTCGTCATCTTGGCCATCCGCAACCGAGATCATGCCTCCGGCTCCCTTCTTGAATGCTTCTTCGTCCAGCACCAGACCTTCTTCCAGCAGCTGTTGTGCCAATGAAAAGATGGCGCTTCTCAACGCTGCCTGCTCGCTCTCATGGGATAATGCGGCGGGGGACGACGCTTTGCGAGTATATCGAAGTAGCGTCTGAATGGCCTTGACCAAGCTCTGGTCACGACGCAGCAGGTGGGCGAGATAGAGGATGCAATGGCGGGTGCCTACATCCGTCTTGACGTTGGCGTTCGACTGTACCAGACATTCGATGACAGGAGACACGTCGCAGCTCTCGTAGCCAAGATCGACTACGCACGCGTTCATGCTGCCCACGCCGTAGCACGAGAGGAGCGGCTTTTCTGCAATCGTAATCGCAGCCGAATTGAAATGTTCAAAGAAGATCTGGGTGAGATAGGCGTGTGTCGCTCGAGACACTGGTAGTGGCAGGCTGATGAGGATATTCGAATCATTGTGCGAGCGACGAATGGGCAAAAGGTGGAAAAGAACATAGTTCCACAGCGCAATCATCTGCTGCCAATCACGCACATAGCCCTTACGCATCGGCCAGAAGATGGCAACATCATCGCCTCTTCGTTCGGCTTGATCAAGCGCAGATCCGACCAGGTATTGTTTGTAGTCCGGAGGTGATGACGATGAAGATGTGGATGCAGACGATCGCGGAAGACCGACACGCGCTGTGAGCGAGATGGATGGACGCTTGAGGATCTCGTGAATACCGTAGCCGGCAGTGATTGTGTGTGAGCCAGTCACGATGATGACTGTCCTTGCTTCTCGAGCCGTCATTGTTGCTGCGTTGAGGAGGAGCAGAAGATGCGTCGGGCCAAGGAGTGGTTGATGAATAGCACAAACAGTCACGAGTCTGTGCTCAACAAGCCATCCCCTTTCGCGTCCAACTCGCCCTTTCGGCGTCGAGAAGCCATTCGTGATTTCCCTTTCTTCGCGCGTCTTGCTAATTCACTGACTCGGGCGATAAAATGGTGATCGCCAAAGCCAAACTGAGCCGAAGCTACGAGCTGACTGAAGTTAACTTAGCTGAACTCACGACTAACTTAAGCTGAGCTTGGTGCGACATTCGTGATTTATTTCGGCAGAAATGCACGCTTTGGTCAACGGCCAGAATCTTTCCATTTCGTCAGCCATTCGTGATTGCGATTTACAATTGCTAGTCTCAAGATCCTCTCCTGCTCTGGTCATCACCGCCCATCATCTCGTGCTTGGTCCGCCGTCTCCACTGTTCGTCGCCAAGGTAGCCTGTTCATCCAACAGCCTTGAAGCAGACGCGAGCATCTTTCCGAACCGCATCCACATATCTACGAGCCAAGCAACCAACGACCCACTCACTCTTTCGACCCATCTTCTCGCCTCTAACGATGAACCGCGGATCTGGACCCCAGAACATCTTCCGCACGCTCGAGCGACTGCGACAGCAGGCTCAGCAAGCATCACAGCAATTCAACAATGCAGGCAAGCCTGGTGGAAGCAGCGGTGGCAGTGGAGGTAGCGGAGGCGGAGGACGTGGAGGCCCGCCCAACCTCGCCAACATTCTCGGTGGTTCTGCCGGTATCGTGGCACTCGTCGCGCTCGGTTTCGGTGTCAACATGTCGCTCTTCAACGTGGATGGTGGTCACCGAGCGATCAAGTACTCGCGCTTGTCAGGTATCAAGGACACCATCTTCAACGAAGGTACTCATTTCATGATCCCCTGGTTTGAAAAGCCCATCGACTACGACGTTCGAGCTAAGCCCCGCAGCATCGCTTCGCTTACAGGTACCAAGGATCTTCAGATGGTCTCGCTCACCTGCCGTGTCCTGTCTCGTCCACGCATCGATGCGCTTCCCACCATCTTCCGCGAGCTCGGCGTGGATTACGACGAGCGTGTCTTGCCGTCGATCGTCAATGAGGTGCTCAAGTCGGTCGTTGCGCAGTTCAACGCTTCGCAGCTCATCACCCAGAGAGAGATGGTGTCGAGGTTGGTTCGTGACAACTTGACTGCACGCGCACAGCGCTTCAACCTTGTGCTCGATGACGTTTCCATCACCCACGTCTCCTTCTCGCCCGAATTCACCCACGCCGTCGAGGCCAAGCAGATTGCACAGCAAGCTGCGCTCCGCGCCGCTTTCTTGGTCGATCAGGCTATCCAGGAGAAGGCTTCCATCATCGTCAAGGCACAGGGTGAGGCCAAGTCCGCCGAACTCATCGGTGAAGCCGTCAAGAAGAACAAGGGTTTCCTCAAGCTCCGTAAGCTTGAAGCGGCTCGTGACATTGCTACCATCCTTTCGCAAGCCGGTTCGAACAACAAGGTATTGCTCGACGCCGATACACTGCTGCTCAACGTTGCCAACGAGGATCCTCTCCACTCTTAGTCTCCAAGCAGAGTCAAACAAGAAAAGCAGTAGCAATCGCAACGTATCCGTTTGCCAACTTGTATTCTATCCATTCGGCCGCACGCTCTTGCCTTCTCTCCACTCAACCACAGCCAATTTACTTGACTTTTCTGTCTGTGTTTCTGGCGGTAACCACGGCTTTTCTGACTGAGCAAAACGGTGAATGAGGGGGAATGGGACTTTTGCTCGCAGCGTTGATGTTCATAGGCTCCACAAAGGGTATTACCATGTCGATCGTAATGGGACACCGACACACTCAAGTTCACATGGGCGCCATCACGTAATGACAATGGCATTCTCACGTCTACATAAGCTATTCACTGGCAGAACGAGGCACAGTCGAAGCACAGACAGCCGAGATTATCCGAAAACAGAGGAAGTCAACGGGTGACTAGGTCTCCAACGGCAATTTTGGGATTTTTTTTAAAGAAAAGGGAGAGATGAGAAGGTCACAAGATTAGCTCCCCTCATCCCAAGTCAAACGTGCTACGACGGTTGAATGGAACTGGGTGTAAGCGTGCGTAATGCTTTGTAGGATGCATGTGACCAAGGGATTCATCGAACCCAAAGGAGAAACGGGGCGAAACAAGAGGCAGAATCACACCATCGATGGCGTAGGCGCCAAAGAGGACGGATGAAAGCCACTCAAAAACACGTGTTTAGAAGAGACGGTAAACCTTGCCCATGGTCGACTTGACGTGGAGCGACTTGATGTTCTGCCACTGCTTCTTAAGAAGCGAGATGAGGAAGTTGATGGCAAGCATGACGTTGGCGAGAAGCTGGTCATCCGACATCTGGACGTGGCCAATAGCCACACCGAGGCAGAGAACCTTCTTGAGCTGGAACTTGATGGTGCTCTTAACCTCAGTGACCTTCTTCTCCAGGTCCTCGTTGTGCGAGACAGGAGTGGGGAACTTGCCGGCCTTGGAAAGACCGGGGCCCAACAGACGAGGGATCTGCTTGATCAGAGCCTCAGAAGCAAGGAAAGCGTCGTACTTCTTGGCGAGCTTCTTGACGAGCTTCTTGTTCTTGTTGAGCTTCTTCAAGTCCTCGACCGTCATGAACTCGAGGTTGATCAGCTTGGCACGGTCGACATCGGCGGCATCAGCAAGAATGCAAAGGCTCATACGAGGACGGGGAACATGCGGCAGCTTGACGGTACCCGAGAAACGCTTGTCACGCTGGGGGTCGTAGTTCTTGAGGCCGATCTGGAGCTCGACGGTCTCGTTAAAGTTTCGGCGCTTGTCCTCAGAAGCCTGGATCAGCTCCTTGAGGGTGTTACGCACGCTGGACACCTGGATCTTGCTCATCTTGACGTTGGTCGTGGGGGTGACTGGTGGAGAGAAGTAAAGGCAGAAACGAGGCTGGATGGTCTCGACAAAACCCGCGCTTGCCTTCTCGCCTCTTGGCCCACGACAGACTTTCGGGCTGCCTTTCTCTGTCTCCAACACTGCTTTCTCGCCTTCTGGGGAGTAAGTCTCGTTTTCATTTGTACCTCGAATTTTTGCTGAATGTCGGATCCGAATTCAGTTGCTGCGGCAAGTCACGAATTAAGAGGCTGCAAAAAACCCCCATGTTTCGAGGTCTAACACACACAAAATTGAGTGGAAATCGTGAAATCGCGAATATCTGCTGCATCGACGATTTTCAAGGATGGACGAGATGCTAGCCCGATTCTCGCCCGGTGTCTTGGCCGGAGCGGAATAACCTCGAAATCAGAGCTATCAGACCTTGGCGCAGACAGAGCTGGAACAGTGCGCAAGGACGATGCGTCTTGATTACCAACCATCTTGGTCAAAGCTAGCAATCATGTCTATGGCACCCAACCTCTCGCTGCAAAAGACCACGGTTGCGTTGGTGCAGCTGGGATCCACCTCGTTCGACAAGGCGTTCAACCTCAAGCGTGCACGAGATGCGGTTCTTAGTGCTGCATCGACGCGACCAGGCACCGCCTCGTCATCCATCTCGGCACCTGTAGGTATGGTGGTGCTGCCCGAGTGCTTCAATTCGCCCTACGGAGTCAAGTATTTCGCCGAGTACGCCGAGTCGTTTGGAGGCGCATACCAAAAGATCAAGAAGCCACTTCCGTCCGCATTGGCGCGTATGGGGAAAGGCAAGGAGGAAATCCGCTGGACCATCGACGCTTCCACAGATCCCAGTGCTGAGTCCAAGCTGGCTCGCGAAAAGGGAATCGGAAAACCGATAGAGATCGATGATCGCATTCAAAAGCTCTCGCCGAGTCTCAAGATGCTTTCCGAAACAGCTCGTGAGGCCAATGTGGTGCTTGTCGGCGGCAGCGTTCCTGAACGTGACGATCTAACTGGCAACATTTACAACTCTTCCTGCGTCTTTAACGAAAAGGGACAGCTTATCAGCATTCACCGCAAGCTGCACCTCTTTGACATTGACATCCCGGGCAAGATGACGTTTCAGGAGAGCGAAACGTTGGCCGGTGGAGATCGTGTCACTCTTTTCGACTGCAGTTTGGGTCGCTTCGGTCTCGGCATTTGCTACGACTTGCGCTTCCCGGAACCGGCTATGATTGCAGGTCGTCTCGGTGCTGGATGCATCATCTATCCTGGTGCTTTCAACACGACAACTGGGCCGGTTAGCTGGGAGCTTTTGCTTCGTGCACGGGCTACTGATAACCAGGTTTACACACTTGGTTGCAGCCCCGCTCGTCCCAGCCAGCAAGCTCTTGATGGTGAACTCACCGACAAAGACGGCTGGCGCGAGGGCGAAAAGGCTTATCCCGCATGGGGCCACTCGAGCGTCGTCGGTCCACTCGGAGATGTCAAGGCGAAACTCGCCGAGGCGGAAGCCACTCTCTTCTTCACTCTGGATCCGGAAGAGGTGCAACAGACAAGGAAGAACATTCCCATCAGCACACAGCGCAGGTTTGATGTGTATCCGGACATCACATGTGGTTAGTGTGTAGACACATGCTATTGGAACATCACGACTTTGTGCAGAAGCTGTTAGGCAGCAGCGTTCGTGTATTGCCAGCGCGACCCACCGTGAAAATTGATAGACTACAAGACGACTTTTCTTGACAACGGACGAGACGAGAGCGAGCAAAATGTGGGGACATGGTATGTAAAGGAACAATTCTTGCGACATACTATCACGTCTAGTGCTGGTAAGGCACCGAAGGGTAGGTGGGGCTAGACTGACCGATCTTGACATCCTTGTCGGAGTCAGTCTGCTCGACGTGTTCAATGTCAGAGTGCTGAGTAGCGGTGAGGCCCATGGTGGTCTCCTTGTCGAGCTTCCTCCAGCTCCAGTATCCCTGCTGCTTGCAACCGCGCATGTGCATGTAGAGACCGTAGGCGGATACGACGGCGAAACCAGAGATGGGCACGAAGAACGATCGACGCGTGGTGGTGTGGTCAGCAACCGTAGCCTGAACGGAGGGCATCCAGGCACCACCAGAGACACCGGCAGCTACGAGCGCTGAACCCAGCTTCTGGTTAGTACCCAGATTGCCAGTGGCCAGCGTGAAGATGATGGGGTAGCAGACGGATTCGAAGAAGAAGATGAGCATCAAGCACGCGATACCACCAGCGCCGGGAACCACGGCAGTGAGGATGGAAAACAGGATGCAGCCTAGACCGCAGAGGAAAAGGATGAGGGCCGAGTCGACACGCGTGAGGATGGGAACACCGATGAATCGTCCAATCGTGAACACGGCCAGTGTCACCGAGAAGAGATCGGCAGCGCGGGTAACCGAGATGTTGAGACCAGGTTGCTCGACGTAAAAGTTGATGGTGAGCGAAGCAACGGCGACCTGCGATCCAACATACATGAACTCAGCAAATGCACCCCAAAGAAGGTGCTTCTGAGTCCAAATGGAGACGGGTTTTTCTTCGATCGACGAGTCGACCTGCTGCTTGACCTCGGGAAGCTTAGCGATCCAGAAAAGCAAGTTGATCATGCATCCAAATGCAGAGATGCCGAGGTAGACCCACTGCAAGTGGTTGAGGGTGTGCGAGTGACCTGTCTTGAGGAAGGTACGACCGGCGATGATGGGGCCGAGGACCGACGCGACACCGTTCCACGACTGTGCGAACACCAGACGGAACGCAGCCAAATCGGGAGATCCAAGAACGGTGATGTACGAGTTGGCAGCCATCTCGAGCCAAGCCAGACCGGATGCTGTGACGAAGGTGCAAACCAAGAAACCAGGGTACGAGTAGTAGACAGCGCACGGCCAAAAGAGGATGGCACCAATGGAAAAGAGAGAGAGACCTCCATGGATGGCGAATCTGTACCCCCAGCGACGGGCTAACGGTCCACTGATGGGACCGTTGACGAGATATGCGCCAAAGTAACATGCCTGCAGACCGGTAGACTGGGCCTTGTCCAAGTGAAGAGAGTCCTGGAAAGTCTTGTTGAGCGAATCGAGAAGACCGTAGGAGAGGCCCCAAACGAAGAAGAGGGATGAGACGAGGGCAAAGCTGAAGTAGAGCTGTCCCTTGCTCAAAGTGTCGGCGGTGGCAGCACGTTCGGTGGCGCCACCCTGTGGCCTTCCAAATCGACCCATGGCGCAAAGAAAACACAAAGTTCTGCAGTTAAGAGGAGGAAAGGACGAAATTGCCTGATGAAGGGGAGGACAAGGAAGAGGATGAGGAGGGACAACGAATCGCCAATACGCAACAACAGCACAACCAGGTCAGTCTTTATACGTCTTCGAGCGCAGCACATCTAGCTGCACCGGTATTCTCTGCACTCAAGCAAGCTTGAACCTGAGCGAAATCTATGTTGAGAGTGACATGGACAACTTGCAGCGGAAGACGAGCATCGAGCTGCCAGGTACACGAACTGGTAGGCGACCTCCGCACTTTTTCTTTCCATGCGGCTCTTCCCCACAAAAGAAGCGTCATCCGAGATGGTTCGACCGAAGGATCAATAGGTTGGGGCCTGCTATGAATCTACTTCAGTCATGCACGATGCAAGACAAACTCATACTACCATAATGTGTTCGACCCAACACTAGGGGCTTTCGCACCTGCGCATCTTGCTCACGCGTCAAACTGTGCCCCCGCAATACGCAAGCGCTGGTACTTGGACAGTGTCTTTGCTACCCATTCACGATTGTGATTTTCTGCAGAAGGGATTTCGCGTGGACAGAACGCGGGGGAAGACAAAGGCGATTTTGCCGACGAAACGTACAATAGAAGACATGATGGGCACAGGAACAGTCACGGTAGAGGTGGTGCTTGGTTGTTCGACTTGACCGCGGGCCAACAGGTTCAATCAAGTTGACCGACGAGTCGCACAGTCGTGGGTTGGACCCTTGCACGTTATGGTGGTGCGCGAATGGTCAGCCTGATCAGCTCCCCCGCACTGAATTCTTCGTTCTCCGTGTTGGCATTCACGATTCAAGATTCACGACTGTCTCTAGTTCTCATATGCCGCTAGACTGGCACGGCGAAAGTTCGCACCGAGCACCGAACCACAGACGCGAAACTCTGATTCTGGGCCCCGCTGCTGGTTCATCATGCAACATGTTGCTCCTGGCGGTCGAACGTACAACTTTGCATCCAATGCTTGCCGAGTGTTTCGGAAAAAACACCACAACGAATACACGCAGTCTTGAGTGGCAAACGATTCGTCAGTAGAGAGCCAGAGATGACTTGAGGGTGCATACAGAAGCTACGCTTCCCTTGGACGCACTTCACAGTCCCGCCATCTTGTTCGTCGAAAAGCTAATGCGAATTCATCCCTTCAAGCCCAACAAGTCAGCGTCTGAGCTCGCCGACCGAGCTCATGCCGTGCCTAGGTGCATTGCATGTGTCGCTCCCCAGATTAGCGTCTCTGCTTGTTCACGCTTCGCGCTTTCACTTGACAGAGACCCCGCGCCGACCATTCTGACCTTTTCCCATCCTGTTTCACCAGTGGTATGAATGCCGCCTTTCACCGAAGATCCCTTCTCAGCCTCGGATTTCGTCTCAGATCGATGTATGGCGCCGAGATACAATCAAACAAGCACACTTGCTGCACAAATAGAGGAAGGCGCGCGCCGCAAGCAAAGCAAGTCGCGATTGGGCTGCGATGGGTTTGTGCCAGAATGGCTTCCAACGTGATTAGGCAAGCTCGAGCTGGTCGTGTTCACGATTGCGGCTTAGCTCCGCCGTGTGACCAGATTGGTTCAACGAAAGGCTCAGAGCGCCTGTCACAAACGCACCACACTGTGATCGACACGGTGGACTGTGCAAGAGAGCCTCTGGACCCACAGCTAGCCAAGGTGCTGACGCCTGCGGCCATTTGCACGCGGACCATTACATACACAATCCAGCTGTCTGCCTCCTCTGCTTTGCGCCTCGCATCCGCTTACCCCGCAAAGCAGGAAGGCGCTTCCGCTACTGTCAGCATCTGATTCGATGCCAAGCCGTCTCTGTAATGTACTTGCTTCCACGCTGAACGGGGTATTCAGCTCTACTGCACCGTGAGTCGCAGTTATGTGCTTCCTGGTTGTGCGCTCAAGCACGCCCCATTCCAGCTGATTCTAGCTGTCGATTCATCGTGCGTCCAATTCGTCCAAATTGTAACGAACGCAGTTGACTGTAGGTGAGTATAGTACATGAGTGCAGTGCATCTATCTATCGTCTAATGTTAGCTGCTGAGCCCGAGGCGGCTGCCTGCTTGCTGTCTCGGGGTGCTACAACGCTCTCGAGCTCGTGCTCGTCTGGTTGCGACACACCAGCGCTAGGAGAGCTAGGTCGAGTGCTATCTTCTACCTTACCCTCCATACCACCGACAATTCCAATGGATCGAAGCTTTGCCAGAGCCACAACGATGGAGAGCACCGAGCAGGCAAAGCACAACCACGAAGCGGCTCTGTATCCTTGCAACAGCGCCTCGATTGGTTTTGATTCAGCTGCACCGCTCGCTGCGCCAGCACCGGCTCGTGGCACAAAATGCGCGCCAGCAAAGAGCATAGAACGGTGCAGCACGAGATCGGATGGACGGATGAACCGTGCAGAGATGTGCGAGGCCGACTTGGCAACGGCTGCTTTGGTGACAGAAGTCGAGATGGAAGACGAAATTGCGAGTCCCAAAGACGTGGCTAATCGAATGGTGGTGTTAAAGAGTGAGCCTGCCAGTGCTTGATGCTGGCGACCGACCGACTTGGAAGCGTACAGAGAGCCGGCCGGGAAAAACACATCCGGACCAACTTGAAGAATCATGATCCACAGCATGGCCTTGTAGTAAGGCGTGTCCGGTTCAACACTCGTCGACATGATGACACAAGCAGCTGCACCTGCAGCCGCTCCACCAACAATCAGCCACACTGCTGAAATCCTGCCTACCACATACCCGGCGAAAACATTGAGCGACAAACCCGTTGCCACCATTGGCAGGAAGAAAAGGGAAGTTCGCGTTGGCGAAATCTGCTGCACTTCTTGCAGAACCAGTGTGCTCAGGTACGACATGACGTTGAAGCTGAGCCAAGCAAGGAAGATGACCAGCAACACCGCGCCGAATCGCGGTGCGCGCCAGATGGCGGGTGGTAACAAGGGGGTCGTGGGTGGTGCGGTGAAGAATGTTGCGTTGCGACGAGGATGGCTTGTGCTAGCGCTGGATGCTCCCATTTCGTACGTCTGCTGCCTGCGTTCTAAGTAACGCTCCCAAGAGAGGAACGCAGCTAGCAGCACAATAGACGTTGGAAGTAGAGCCAGCACGTACGACGTCTTCCATCCGTGTGGAGCTGTCTCGGCATCGGCCAGAGCAAAGGTGAGCATGACGAGTCCTGATGTTGACATAAAAGCACCGAACCAGTCAAATGTTTTGAGCCGAAGCGTACGACTGGTACTAGTGGGGCCTGCAGGACCAAGAGGGGCTGTCGAAGCTGCTGTGAGGTCGGTGCGGCTTGCGGCTTTGTTGGAATCACGAATGGGAGCCATGGCCGTCGGGGATCGCGCCTCGACCGAGATTGGCGCTACATGAGCTGTCAAGTCATCGACGGATGTAGCTCTGGAATTGTTGGCTGTACGAATGAGCTCCTCTCCCTCGTTTGGCAATGATAGGAAGGCGCATGTACCGAAACCAAGTGCACATGCACCTAGGATCCAAAAGATGATACGCCAGTGATTAGCGAGAAGGCCTCCGAGAATGAGACCAAAGATGAAGCCAATCGGTTGTGCTGCGCCGATGGCAGCAAAGCTTCGATTCTTGATGGGTCCTTCAGGGATCGAGCTGCCCAAAATACCGACGCCGGAAGGGATGAGCATTGCTGCAGCCAAGCCCAGACCGGCACAGCAGCCAATGAGTCCACCTCCTGTATTCTGGAACGAAGTGGCGATCGACATGGCGGCAAAGATAGTGATGCCGAGTAGGAAGACAGGTCTCCTTCCGAACGCATCGGCCATTCCACCAGCGATGAGCAGGAGTGCACCACTGACGAGCGAGAACATCGACAATGGCCATGACAGCAGCTCCTGCGATAGATTGACCGTGTCCGCCATGGAAGGTAGCGCGATTGTCAGAGCACCTCCCAAGAAACTCGTCAGGATGGTGACACCGCAGATTGAGACGAGCGATAGGACGATGCGCGTCGTTGCAGACAGTTTTGGTGCGGCCAACATGTTGGACAGCTTCCTCGAGGAGAGCACGCCGCGCCTCAGCTCGTTCAAGCTGCCAGCTCGCTGAATGCTCATCGTGGTTGCTCTTCGAGAAAGGTGTTTGAGCTCGTGGAAAAGATTTTACTTGCTGTGTTGGAATGGTCGTGGACGAGAACGAGTGCTGCGATGAATGTCGCCATGAAGACTCTACCACTTATATCAAAATTTCTTCTTGCTCGTCATCGGAGAACAGACACCTTCCATCGGACTTGTAGGAGAATTGGCATTGCTTTTATGCCCCTCATTTAGCCGTAGGAAACCGAGGCTGCAGTCAACACTCGTGACTGAACCCTGAAGAATCGTGAATTAACTCAGTTACGGATGAATCTGAATTTAGTTAGTCACGAGTGCAGAGGAGCCGGGAAAAAAAGGTTTCCTCTGTTTCGGCCGATAGAGGCCTAGTCGGCCTGGCATTCCCTTCCGACATTCACGATTTGTAATACAAAAAGACACAGCCACGTGAGCGGTAGATGAGCGAGCGAAGCATTCACCTCGTGCCTGTGAGTGATACAGTCACTGGGTGTGAGTGCTCTGCCGCCGCCAAAACTTGAATCGGACAAAGCGCTAAATTGACTTGTTCACGAGATTTGAAAAGATTCACGATTGGTTCAGGATTACCCAGAAACGAAAATCACGAATCACGAATCACGAATCACGAATTGCGGGACATGATTCGAGCCGTTGGTAACTGTAAGACGCTTCGACCAAACATATGACGGAGGTCCAACGCAAAACAGAGCCACAGTCGTGAGTTCACAGCTAGAAGGTCAACCACCATCCGAGATCAAGGTTGCTTGTCAGCTAAGTAGGGTCACTTCTTAGACGAGACCTAGCAGCTCAAACGTGCATGAGTAAGGCGCCGACTGCCTTCTCCAACTGCTACAAGAACAATCACGAATCACGAGTCACGAGTGGTGTTGGACTCCAGCGAGGCTTAAAGACAGCCTCGTGTGGACTGGATTCACGAGTTCTGTGAATCTCCTGACGAGCGGCATCAAAATCGTGAATCGTGAATCGTGAATCTCGAGCACGCAAGTTAAATTTCAAGCTCCACTCACGGGTCGTGAGTCGTAAGTCGTGAGTTGTGAGTTGAGAGTGTTTGTGTGCCCAGGCGCCAGGTCTGTTCAAGTTTAACACAGCTAAAAACTCCGACGTGCCACGGTCAGGTCCGGTCTTGGCAATCCGTGATCACGTTATTGTTCGTGATTATTCACCATTCACGATTCGAGATTCGAGATTCATGATTTGTGTGCGTATGTGGCGACCCTCACCCTGAACCGTGAAAATACAGCAAGTCGAATCGTAAATTACGAATCACGAATGTCAAACTCACGGCTGTGAAACACGACATTCGTGATTCACGATCCGTGACTTGATTGTGGAAGCCCTGTTGGATCGACATCACACAGCATCTTCTGGATGTGTCTGTGGTCTTCAACCCTTCGTGCTTGCGTCCCGACGACACCCTCTCCCGTATTCTTATAAAGGCCGCGTCGCATTCCGTATTGGACAGAAGTGTTCCCATCAATTCGCTATACGGTATTTAGCGCAAATCGCACAAGATGTCTGCCACCAATCCATATGCCGCGCAAGCCGGTTCAACATTTAAAGAGGTGGCTTCGCCCTCACAACCCTCGTCTCCGGACCACCAAAATGTCGAAAAGGCGGATTCCAAGTCGGTTTCGGCTGATGGCTCGAATGAGCCACCGGCAGAGGAGCTTCGACGAGCGCTCGGTACTCGTCACATGGTCATGATCGCCATCGGCGGCATCATCGGACCGGGTCTGCTCGTAGGTTCCGGACAGGCGTTGGCGAATGCTGGACCTGTAGGAGCCTTGATCGCCTTTGCGATCACAGGCGCGATTGTCTATTTCGTATTGCAAGCGCTTGGAGAAATGGCAACGCTGTTCGCGATTCGCGGATCATTTATCGAATATGCCGGCAGGTGGGTCGATCCTGCTCTGGGCTTCGTGGCGGGCTGGATCTACTGGGAACTGTGGATCAGCGTCCTCGCCAACGAATACAACGCCGTCGCCATTGTCATCCGATATTGGGATGGTGCTCAAGCCGTCCCAACAGGTGCGTGGATCGCCATCTTCTGGGTCCTCTTTATGGGACTTTCCATGCTTGGTGTCCTAGCGTACGGCGAGGTGGAGTTTGTGCTTGCTACCGTCAAGGTGATCGGCATCGTCGTCTTTTTCATCCTCAGCATCGTCATCAACGTAGGTGGTGCAGGAGGCGATCAGGGTTACATCGGATTCCGTTACTTCAAGACGCCCGGTCCTTTCAACGGATCCGGTTTGGACGCCCTCAACGGTATCGCCAAGATCCTTGTCGTTTCAGCAACGCTGTACGCCGGAACCGAAGCGACCGCCATCACCGCAGCAGAGGCAAAGAACCCTGCCAAGGCGGTTCCTATCGCGATTCGTTCCGTCTTCTATCGAATTCTCGTCCTCTACCTCGGCACCATCTTTTTCATCGGCCTCAATGTGCCTTCTGACGATCCGTCGCTTGTCTCGGCAAAGTCCAAGGCGGCTGCATCACCTCTTACTATCGCACTTAAGCGTGGCGGCATCGGTGCAGCTGCTTCGCTCATCAACGCTCTCATCATCCTCAGCGTGATCTCGGCCGGAAACTCTTCGCTCTACATTGCCTCGCGTACTCTGCAATCACTCGGAGCTACCGGTCGCGCGCCAAAGATCTTCGGATGGACTTCGGCAACTGGCAAAGTGCCCATCCCGGCATTGGTGCTTTCCAACCTGGTCGCTCTGATCTCGCTGCTCTCCATCAACGCCGGCGCTTCGACCGTCTTCACCTACATCATCAACATCTCTGGTGTCAGCACGTTTGTCATCTTTGCCATCATCTGCCTCTGCCATATTCGCTTCCGTCAAGCATGGCTCAGGCAAGGAAAGAGTCTGGACGAGCTACCTTTTAAGGCGTTTCTCGCTCCGTACGGTTCGTGGGGAGCGTTTATTCTCAACATCGTCTTGATGTTTTTCCAGGGCTACACGACGTTTTTGAACCCCAGAAAGGCGGCGGACATTGTTGTGGCGTACATTGTTATTCCTGTTGCAGTGGTCTTGTATTTCGGCTGGAAGCTCTGGCACAAGACCCAGGTCGTTGCGCTCGAGGATCTGGATCTGGATAGTGGAAGGCGACTCATCGAGGATTTCGAGCCTTTACAGGATTTGCCCGACGACGAGGTGCTCGAGAAGAACAAGCCGTGGTACAAGAATCCCAAAAAGATCTTCGGCCGAATCCTGGCATGATCTCCCAGCATACTTACTTTGTATCTTGCTTCGTAGTTACACCACGTCGTGCGCATTCGTGATCCTTGTCAATTCACGTATCTGCCCTGCCCCGCACGTGTGTGCTTTCAAGTCCAGACTAGCTCGATGATTATGCAGCGTTGGATGACCCGTCCGAAATGAATCAAGACCGGACCTCACCCCACCTCGCACGCAAGCAATCCGGCCAAAACCAAGTTCGGTCCCTGAACTCTCGCTACGCCTCAGCCCAACGCATACATCGTCGTTCTCCATCTTGTCGACATTACCATGGACCGTCCATTCTTTGTGGAAACGGCCATCGAATTGGTCAAGGTCGATTGCGGTAACAACCTGTCTCGTGTTACGCCCGGCACGATCGAGCAAGTGTTATCCGGAATCCAGCTTTTATACAACGCAAAAGAGCCACCTAGCGAACAAGAGTTGCGAATGCAGACACCCTCAAGTACCCATCACAGTTTTGCACTCCTTGTCCGTCTCATGTGACTCTCATCTGATCGTCTCACGCGCGTGCTACAAACATGAGCCGATTCTGTAAAGAAAAGGAAATAATGGTATTGGGATCCAGTCAGAGAGAACCAGCCCTCGACGACAGTGTACAGGCAAGAGCGCCCGCCTCCACTTCTCACAGAGAAGGAGTGGACCTTCCTGCTGCAAAAGTTGACTGGAAAGGGGAACAATATGTGTGTGCGCTCGTGGCCAGCAAGATCCATGAAAATCCAAACAAGAAAAAGAGTCAAAGTCCTGCACCAGTCAAGAGACTTGTTTTTCACCCTTGTGCGGTTGTTAGGATCGACGAGAGGTCTGGTAAACCTTGAGCGAGTTGATGGTCCAGTAAGCTTCGCTCATGTCTGGGTTGCTACTCAAGTAAGCATGGCACGAGCTCGAGCCAGTGCTTGCGCTGCAAGATTGCGATTGACCGTTCATCGCGTTACTCCAAACAGCGCCGGAGCCAGCCCAGTCACCGCACATGGTGTTGGTGAAGACGAGGACGTGGTTGTAAAAGTAGTTGCCAATGTTGCACTGGCTTGCGGCCCAATGCGCCTGGGGCTGACCCCATTGCGACGGGTCGGGCGAGCCAGAGCTAATGTCATCGGGGACGGAGCCCTTGGGGAAAAAGTAGGTCGAGATGCCGTCGGATTCGGACCAGTACATGGCATGGACACCGCCGCCGTTCTTGTTGTACTCAACCCCAAAGTCGCCACCCTTTGTCGAGGTGACACCGCAACCCTTGTTGTCGGTAGCGTCTGAAGCACAGTTGGTGGCGAGGTGGTTTTGCAAGGTAAACCTGCCCGACATGTTAGGCTTGGCGGGCACGGAGCAGCCGCCGGTGGTGTGGATCGAGTAAGTGTTGTACGAGTAGTCATTGACACCTTCGATCATGTCAATCTCACCTCCGTTAGGCCATCCACCAGGTGGGTTGGTAGGGGTGGACCACCAGGCAGGCCAGATACCACAGCCTACGGGCATGTGCTCCGCGTCGAGGATAAAGATACCGGTGGTGTACGAGTCTTTGGTGTTGATGCGGACCGACTGAGCCCAGCCGTTGTCGGCGGTGATCTTCATGGTGGCCTTGCCTTTGCTGGTGTAGATGAGACCCTTGTTCTGGGCCGAGTTCTTGTCAACATAGGTGATGGAGCCACGGGTGGGGTCGGCGTTGGTGAAAAAGTCCATGTCGTCGAAGAAAGAGTCGCCGGCGTACGACTTGACAAGCTTCCATTTGGAAGTGGAGGGAGAGAAGGATGAGGAGCCGGATGAGGAGGAGGAGCTAGAGCTAGATGATGAGCCATTGCTCGATGAAGAGGAGGAGGACGAGGAGGACGAGGAAGACGAATAAGAGCCAGAGTCGGAACTAGAGTTTGAGCTGGAGCTGGAGCTGGAGCTGGAGCTGGAGCTGCTCGAGCTGGAGTCGGAGGACGCGCCAGCGTTGGTGCGGTACTTGGCGGTGGCAGCGTTAGCCTTCTTTGAAGTGCAGGTGTTCTTGCGCTTCTGGAGGTCGGCGATGGCAGTGACCTCCTCTTCGTCGGCGTTCAAGGTAGCATTGTTGAAGCGACGGTTGAGGGCGAGGAGATCGTCGTCGGTGTGTTGTTTACGCGAATGGTGGACATGAGAGCGAATCTTGTGTCCAGTGATGACGGAACGAACGCCGCGGCTGGAACGACCCTGACCGGGAGGGGTGGCGAGCATCATAGCTTCTGGACTAGCCGAGACGACAGTCAAGGAAGCAGCGAAAGCCAAAGCAAGAGCAGAGAGGTACTTCATGATGACGACGATGATGATGAAGAAGAAGAAGAAGAAGATGCTTGGAAAGGTTGGGGGATGAAGACGAGATGCAATGCAGCTATCTATGAATCGAGAGAGGAAGAAGAGATCAAGGCCGGCTAGATCTCTAATCGTGGTTCTTGTAAAGATGCTCGTACTTTTGGATCAACCTAAAGCGCAAGTGTCAAGATAATGGGGGTATGACAGTGTGAGGTATGCTACACCAGCAGAGGGTTGGTGATGAATGCAATGCGAGAGGGTAAGGATGAAGATGGAAGAAAGAAAGGGAAAGGCGAGAACCAGCTCGTCAAAATAGTTGCAAGATGCACACAAAGAAGCTAGAGAGATGAGGGGAGGATGATGAGTAAAGAAAGGAAGGGAGGAAGAGCAAGCGAAGCATATGAATGGGGAATGTAATGTACAGCGGATTGAGTTGAGCCAGAGAGGAATCCAGTCTGCGCTTCTTGGCAGCTGTTGGCAGCCTCTAGCAGCCTTGAGTGTTGTGTGTGACCAGACGAGGTTCGAGGCGAACATGATTCAGTCACTAGTTAGGCTACGCCCCGACGACACGCCACGGAAGAAAAGGGTCTCACCTATCTCATGCTCAAGCTCGCCAAAACGAAATCACGAATCACGCCTCCTCTCATCTTCCACTCTGTTCTGTGCTGGGGTGCGATTCACGATTCTCTTGGCGCATCGGCTCTGACTGTGGTAGGTATCGTCTGCTGTCATTTGCGTGGCAATCCAATCGGATGGTCCGCGTTGCTGACCGACTGGCGTGTGACCGAGGCAGAGATTGAGAGTGAGAGTGAGAGTGAGAGGGAGGCACCGTTCCATTCGGAAAGTCCGAGGTGAAGCAAAGCTGGTCTGCGTGCGGGTCTTGGCCTGCATAGCTGCAGTGTTACAGCGTGCCAGCGGCGAGGAGTGAGGAGTGAGATTCGTGATTCGTGATTCGTGATTTCGGCTGTCAAACTAGCGCTACAGCTGTCTGCATCGCCGTCGCCTCATCCGCTCGATCTCGCCGCGTGGTCGAAAGCAGCTTGCTGGCAGAGCAAAATCCCAGTTTGCATTCATGCTTGCTTCTGCAGCTTCTGCCGACCTTTCCATTCAGAACATGTTGGAGCTTGTGTGACCTACGATCAGCTCGCCCACCTCCCTCCTTTGCTCGTTGGTCTTGGCAAACGCGAGAATGCTTGGTGGCCATCCAGGCTGTGATGATCCAAGGGGTGTTCAGAGTGTTCAGAGCATCTCCTTGCGCGATCAGGCTTGAGTGACTGTATGTTTGGAATATGTAACTGTGTGACAGCGCACACGCTCGGCGCTTCAGCTGCATGGAGTTCCAACGCGCTGGTCCTTGGCTGGACTTGGCGCATTCACGATTCGCGATAAGTTAACTAATCACGAGATTCAAGATTCGTGATTATTCATTCAAATTTCCCACCTGCGGCTACGTCTCCGAGCCCGACCAGCACTCACACTGCCAAAATCAATTTAAAGCGGAACCTCGCTTTGTCTGGCACCGTTTCGCAGATTGGTTGGCTCGCATCGTCGCCCCCTACCTCTTTGTGTTACTTGGCAAGACCATCGATCGGATCGAGCCGCCCTTTGTTCGTTGCTCGAGCCGAAACATCTCTGTGATCCCCGCTGCGTCTCGGCTCGACTTTGTTCAGCTCGCTCAGGCGAAAAGCACACACACACGCACGCACGCAAGCAAGCCGCCTGCAAAGCACACAAGGGGCGGTGATTGAAATATTGATATCACACCGAGCTGAGAGACACATACTTCGGGGTTTCCGCAATCAGCAGACTGCGTACCTTGCCAGCATTTACAGTGATCAGGCGACAACTCGCCATACAAAACTCACACCCCGACCCTTGAATTTGGCCCGCAGTGGGCTTGGCTTTCGGGGGTCAGCCATATTGATTCGTGATTATCCCAGCACGCAGGTCCACACCATGTTAAGCATTCACAGATTCGTGATTCGTGATCTATACCAAAAGATCCAACTTAACGTCGCAGTCAAGGTTCCCGCATGTGCCGTGCCGACGATGTAACACTCTAAATTGTGCGCCACGCGCTAAACCGCATCTGAAACACCGAGCTACTAATCCGCGGAGCGAACAAGGGCTGAGACATGTGAACGCTATTCGCGATTGCCGGGGCGTTCGTCGCTGGTTCACGCAGAGAGGGGCAAGGCTTCGTTATTGGCTTGTTGCGCTCGCTTCCTTCATCTCACAAAGAGCAGAAGCAAGCCATGGCGGCGAAAATGGCCGAATCCGGCCAGCCCGATGGCGCTAGCAAAACAAATTCGAACTTGCCCAAGATCGTGTCCATGTTCGAATATCTTCCATCGCCCATTCTCGAGACGTTTCGGCGCGAAGGACGAATCAACTTGATAAGTGCTCCGCCCGGACTCAGCTTTGCCGAGCTGAACGAGTGGTTGCTTAGACAACTGCCTGGTGCAGATGCGGCGATAGTCTGGCCGGTAGCAGGACAGTTTGGTGTCGACCAAATCAATGCGGCCAGCGAACGGCTCAAGGTGGTTTCGACCTACAGCGTGGGCACCGAGGCGGTGGATCGAGTCGCCTGTCGCAAAGCAGGCATTACAGTCGGCTACACGCCGTATATTGGGGACGACTCGATCGCGGAATACACCATTGCCATGCTGCTACACTTCTGCCGTCGCATCGACTACTTGCAAAGCATCGTGATGAACGGCCAATTCGCAGCGTCGCTGAGAGACGTACTATGTAATCCGACCATGCATTGTGGAGTCAGTCCCGCTGGGAAAACGGTTGGGTTCTATGGGTTTGGCAGGATTGCTCAAAAGGCAGCGGAGAAGTTGCTCGCGTTTGGCGTCGCTAGGATCGCATATACGACGTCCACCGCCAAGCCATTCTCGGCTGAAACGTTTCCACGCCTCCATGCTTTACGCCAGACCTTCTACCCCAACACCCTCATCGTCAACGAGCCTGAATTGCATGCGTTGGCAGCTCAGTCTGATATCTTGATCGTACTCTGCCCAGGCAACGCTTCCACCAATGCCACCATCAACTCGAGCGTCTTTGACAAGATGAAATCCACCGCCGTCTTGATCAACGTCGCCAGAGGAACAGTGGTCGTCAATAATGATTTGGAAACAGCTTTACGGCAGAGCAAGATTGCCGCTGCGCTCTTGGACGTGGTTCATGGCGAGCCCGATGTCGACGCTAAGCATCCCTTGTTGGCCGAGGATCTGAGAGATCGTGTCATGATTCTACCTCATGCTGCGTCAACTGTAGTCGAGACAAGAAGGTTGATGGCTGACGTGACGGCAAGGAACATTCTCACTTCGCTCGGATTTCGTGACGAGCTGCTTGGCGATAAACCAGACTTACTTGAACGACAGGCTTGGACACACTTTGCGCAATAGAAAGCATTCAACATGACCATTAATATCGTGAAAACACAAGGTATCAAGTACAGTTGCAATGCGAAGCAGAAATGTACTGGATCTTGCACCAATTACCACGCGAGCTTTGCAAGGATCCCCCTGGGCCAGGTCCTGACCACGAGCTTTCTCGTCTCCTCCAACATCAGCATACCTACACCAAACGCGATCGGCAAAAAGTAATGCTCGACATTGACGCCTCTGGTCAAAAACACCCTCTGGAACGCGGGGACGTAACTCAAAAATACGGCGATCAGCAGCGACACTGCCATGGCCGGGAAGAGGTACAAGTTCTGCGTCGACTTTTTGCCCACAGGCAGCTGCTGCAGGATTGAACGCGATTGCGTCCTCCAACCGAGAAGGTTAAACCACTGCTGAATGACCAGGTTGAAAAAGAAGACTGCGTTGGCACGGTTGAGCACCTCATTGAACTTGTCCGGGTTGGTGGATTGAACCAGTCCACCGCCGTACTTGAGCCACATGTCGGAAAAGGGTACACCGTTGCGTTGCATGTACCAGAACGCCATCGCCGACGAGGTGAGCGTCAGGGGAATGCCAACGAACAGGTACGCGTGCAGCAGCAGCTTCCAATCCGCCAAACGGTCTGTCTTGACATTTCGAGGTTTGCGCTTCAGCAGCTCGGCTTCGGGCTGTTCGTGCACCAAGCATAGCGACGAGATCCCATCGGTGCCGATGCACACAAAGATCATCTGCAAGTTGCTCAGCGCCTGCGGCAAACCAAAGAAGAAGCTGAGCAACACTGCCCACAGCTCGGCAAACGATCCAGCAGGCAACAGGTATCCCACCGTCTTTTTCAAGTTGACGAAAACAAGTCGTCCGTAGAGCAAAGCGTCGATGATGGCCGAAAAGTTTTCCAACAAGATCATATCGGCTGCTTCCATCGCCACAGCAGATCCGCCTCCCATTGCGATGCCGATGTCAGCCTGCTTGAGACTCGGAGCGTCGTTGACACCGTCGCCCGTCATACCGACGCATTCGCTTCGCTGCTGGAACTCTTTGACGATGCGCAGTTTGTGGTCAGGTGTGGTGCGCGAAAAGACAATCTCGTCAAACCGACAGATCTGCTCCCAATCGCTCGCTTCGAGCTTCATCAGATCGGCTCCGGTGAGCGAGAGTGCGTGGATTGGGCGCGTCAAGTGGTCGTCCGAGTAGGTGTCGTATACGGGCAATTGGACGTCGTGCATGTCTTGGGCGCAAAAGACCTTTTCGGCCGTGATGATACCACATTGGCGAGCGATGGCGTTGGCGGTGAGTTGAAAGTCGCCCGTGACCATGAAGAAGCGGATTCCGGCACGCCGACATGTGGAAACGACGGAAGGGATCTCAGGTCGGGGTGGATCGACGATGCCGACCAGACCGACGACGGTGAGATGCGTGTTGAGCGCCATGACGGCGTCCTCGATTGCAACCGAGGTGTCGAGCTGGTCGGCTCGAACGATCTTGCGTGCGAGCAGCAACACTCGTTGTCCGCGCGAACTCCACAACGACTGCATCGCTTCGATCGACCGCCGCACCTCGTCGGTCAACGGCACCACTTGGCCCGAAGCGTCGAGCGCCCAACTCGAGCGTTTGAGCAGCACATCCGGTCCACCTTTAGCCAGCAAGATTCTATCCTCGCTCGCGTTGAATTCGGAAGCTTCCGTGATCGACATGGCTGAAGCAACCAGCTTCTGTGCAAGTGTGGTATCGTCCCGAGCTTCGGGACGCAACGCTACGAGTTGCAACATGAACTTGTTCTTTGAATTGAAGTTCAACCTGTATTCGGTATCCCACGGCCTTGTCGTCTCCTGCACGGATTTGATCTGCTCCGCCATCCGCAACACGGCGGAATCGGTTGCATCGCCAAAGATTCTCCTCTCTGCAACGGCGAGTGACATGGTAGCAGCGTCGAATACGGCAGCGTTGCACACGGCACCGACGAATTGCACCTGTTCAAACGCATGACCCACCGGTCCGGCGGCTCCGTGAATGTGGTGCTGCGCATCTTCTGGGGTTGATTCGAAGCCGACGACTCCGACACTGGTTGCTGTCATGTTGTTCGAAGTAAGCGTTCCTGTCTTGTCGGAACACAAAACGGAGACGGCACCCAAAGTTTCGCATGTGGAAAGCTGTTTGCAGAGGATCTTTGCTTTGCTCATTTTCTGGGCGATGACGGTGAGCGAGAGTGTTACGGCGACCGGCATACCTTCCGGTAAGAAAGCGACGAGGATCGAGACGACGTTGACGAGCAGTTGCGAGACCGACATGAATTCGGGATGCTTGGGTTTTAGATAGGCACCCCAGATGATGATGCAGATCACAGCGAGTGCAATAGCGATAGCAGCGATGGTAAGGACAAAGTAGCGCACCTCTCGTTCCAGCGTGGTCAAGCCAGTCTTTGGACGATTTGTCATAGCTGCGATTCGGCCAAACACGGTATTGTCACCCGTTGCCACGACTACACCGATGGCCGAACCGGTAACGCAACTGGTACCTGCGAGAGCGATGTTTCTGGTTTCGAGGTAATTTTCGTCAGTCAGATCGACGGTTCCTGCAATGGGCTCCGCCTCACCCGTGACGACGGAACGATCGAACTTGACTTGGTTGCACGAAATCAATCGCAGGTCAGCTGCGATCTTGTTGCCGAGCGAAAGCACCACTATGTCGCCCACCACGAGATCGGGCGCCTGGATGCTGTTGTGTGAACCGTTGCGGATCGCAGTGACAGCATCAGGGAGCATTCCTGCGATGGAATCCATGATTCTCGAAGTGGAGAAATCCTGCCATGCGTTGAAAAGGGCTTGGATGACGACCACGACCAACAGCACTACCGCGAGCGCTAAATTTGACGTTTGCGGATTCGGGTTACCCAGCGGCTTCCACGCGATGAACGCCAAGATCGAACAACCAATAAGAAGCGTTCCGAACCCACCAAAGACGTATCCAAAGCATTTCTGAAGCAGACGCTTGGGTGGTTTGGACATGACGTTTTTGCCGTTCTGCTTGAGTCTTCTTTCGATCTGATCGGTATCTAGACCGGTGGTGGCGGAGGTGGATGTACGCGAAAGCACCTCATCTACCGAGATTCGGTGCCAGTCGAGATCGTTGATCTCCTTGACGGCGCGCTTGTCAGACTTGTGCTTCTTGTTTTCATCTGCAAGTCCGCCTTGCGAAAGCTGGATGGAGAGCGTGCGGAACTCGACGGGCACTTTGGCCGACGGATCGATGCGAGACGGACCGCGCAAAGAGCTAGCAATCGAGTGAGTGCGTTCGAGGCGACGTTGATCGTTGATGGATTCGTCGAATCGCGTGGTACGCGAGCGAAGAGCCGAAAGATTCGTACCAAAGCTAAGCGAAGCTCCCAGTTTCTTTGAGGCGTTGTTGGTAGGGGCAGCATCGCCGCGTTCGACATCGTTCTTTTCCGAGAACGAGTCGGTGCTGCTGTGTGAGCGTGTTAGTGGTGCCATGATGCCGGAGTCGGACTGCGCGGATGCAGAAAAAGGGGATGGTGTTGGTGTCAAGTCAAAGAGCGAAGACGGCACGAATGAGGAAGGGCTTACTTTTATGAAGAGAGACTATCAGCAATCACGAATGGTATCCACTATCATGGCTCAGATGGGTCGGCGCGGCTGGCGCACCAGCTTTCACCTTGGGGGGGTCAAAGCACACATGAAACAGCCAATCGAAGCGGTGGGACCAAGGGTGGGCAATACAGCAACACACAAAGGGGGGTGGCACATGCAGCACCAGTCTGTGCAAGGACCGAGGGCATAGCTTGGCATCAAGAGCGAATCAGGCGTATACGTTGTAGAATAACAGCGTCTTTCAAGCTATCAGGTATGCATGTGATCTTCGACACCTGGCCTACGCTAACTCACGACTGGTACGCGAACTGAAGTGATAGGCCATAGTCGACAAGCAAGAAGCGCTGCTCAGTCACACAGGCACTATCGAACTCCGGGGTTGCGGTGCACCAAGGCCGCAGAAGCGATGAATTGCCCACGTTGTGCAAGGGATTGGAATTGGAATTGGGATTGGGATTGGCGTATAGCAACAGAACACGAAATCACGAATCGTGAATCATGAATGGAAGGAGGGTTAAGGGTAGATTTACGATTTATGATTCGTGATTCGTGATTGACAGCACACAGCTGCCGGCGGTTGAATTCTAGACCCTTGACCCACGACAACACGAAAGCCGCCTAATCAAGTCACAGAGTTACTCACGACTCGTATTTTGTTTGTTTTTTGCCCTGAGGCCCACACTCTGTGACTCCTGACTCTTTCGTCTGCTCTCCACGCTCACACGTCATGTATCAGTTAAAGATTACAATCACGAATCCAAATCCGATTCCTGATTGGGTTGTCTAGACACCCTTTTGGTAGGTTAAGCTTCAAGTGTATCACACGCCAGTCCACGATCTATCGAGTTTACCGTGGCCTAACACCCACCACTGGTTGCCACGTCGACACAGCCACGCAAGACAGGTTCACACATCGCGTGTCGCACGTCGTCTCGTGTCTCACTCTGTGCAATCGTGAATCGTGAATCGTGAATCGTAAATCGTAAATCATGAATTCGTGACAGCATTGTGCACTATTCGTGATTCACGACTCGTGATTCCGAGGATGCGTGGTTGCGCCTCTCGATCCTATCCTCTTTCGCTCTGTCCAGGTCGAGTGCTGGCTCAATTCAGCGTGGCTCCCAGGTGTACAAACCGGGCCATTGACAATTCGTGATTCGTGATTCGTGGTTGTTCCGTGCCACATGATACGCTCCACCCACGCAACCAATTCGCTACATACTGTACCTTAACCCGACATTCACGATTGTCCATCATCTGCGGCCATAGAACGTCGAAAGCACCGCATCCCGTCCGATCTGCGCAGGCAAAGCGTCGTGTCGCCTAGTCAGTACTGCGCTCGGGGACCACGTGGGAATTCTAGGTGCTGCAGTTCGTTTTGTTTTTGTTTTGTTTTCTTGCTCTGTTTTTTATATATACTTTCCATCCACGTTCCTTTACGCGCTCTGTTTTTCTACGTACTTCCACAGACGACAGTCACGAGTCCAGTAGCGAACCGTCATGGCTTCGACCTGTCGTCGTCAAACAGCTCAATCACTGCATCACAGACGGTCTCGATGCAGAATCACGAATCATGAATGAAACGATTAGCGATAAACAGTGATACATAATACGAAAGGTGAAGCTGCATGTTGGATTACGGCTTCCACCATTTTTTCTTCTTGGCGTGGACGTGCGCCGCTGCACCAGTGGCCTGGGTATCGTCGTTGCCGACCCTCGTTGCAAGTGCTGCCGATACCGTTGATGGAGCTATGCACACAGACATGGACGTAGAGGGCGGCATGGATGCGCGTGTCTGCGCATAGGCATCCTCGATCGCCGACTCGAATCCATCCGAACTCTCACGTGCATGCTGGCCGTCGTTCGCCTTCTTTCGACCCACAGCAGACCGTGGCAGCGAGTAATTGCGCGCTACGTTCGACGCCGTCTGATCCGAAGACTGCCTTGGACACGTCTCTACCTCGTCTGCCTCGTCTGCCTCGTCCGCATGCTCGTCCGTCTTTGAGCGCACCGGCTGCTTGCTAGGACCGCTGGTGAGCGATCCACGCGCACCGCGAACCATGGCCGCAAGCGACGACGCCTGATTTGACCCAGCAGCAGCAGAAGCAGCAGCAGCACGCTGCGTCGCTTGTCCCAGTTTGCGCGCTGGAGTGGGCGACCAAGTTGGCCCCGACTGCGAGGCTGCTACACGCACCGCCTTAGCTGACTGTTCTGAGCGGCGAGACACGGCCGATTCAGGACTCGCACCAGAAGCCATGGTCCGCAAAGAATGGACAGCCTCAAACGTCGAGCCGTCATCTGTTTCCATCAGCGTCCCTACCGTCTGCAAGCCCAACTCTGATTCGGCTGCATCGCCTAGCGCTGGCGACACAGATGTATCTGCCGCTTTGGTGACCTCGTCCATGGCGACCCTTCCAAAAGCGACTGAAATCTGGGACGCAGCAAGCGCAGCGGCCTCCTCATCTGCGCGCAGCAAGCGGTACGCCTGACGAAGTTCGTCGTCCGATCCGTGGTCATCCTCTACATCGCCATGTCTCACATGCGTAACGCGGTACAGTAGCCTTGCACCAACACCATCGGTCGTCTGCCGCGTTATACCACTGCGACTGTCCCTCATCTCGCTGCCTCTCCTTCTAGCGCCGACCATGTTGAACGAAAACTGTGGCACACGCGTCTCTGTCGTAACCTGCAATGTTTTGCGACTGGTTCGGGAAACCACACCAATACTCTTCCTTCTGGCGCTGCTTGGCGAACCTCCATCGAGATCAGAGTCTGTATGATCAATCGAGAGCTCAAGCGTTTTGGCCGGATCTGTCGCTCTAAACCACGCAGTGGCTGCACTGACCGTAGCTCGGCGACTTCGCATGCGTACACTCCCAGACCTCGGCAAAGCATCGCTAGTGTCTTGTGCATCGTCGCCCACCGTCACCGTGCCAAAGCTGCAGGTAGACGACGAAAACGACGCAACAGATGCATCGCCTTGATCATCACAAGGCCGTGTTGTATCGCCGTGATGCTGTGACATGGCAGATCGTTGCAGTTGCTCCCATGGAATGGGACGAGGATCGAAGCCTGCTTGCTCGATGCACCTACCTGCCGCTTGCTCGATATGACGGCAGATCTGCACAAACTCGTGCGTCTTTTGCTTGATCCTGGCTGCTTCGCTCTGACCGTTCTTGCTGCTACCCGTATTTGAGCCAACAGACGAAGCGTCATGATGAGGCATGGCTGCGGCGCTAGGCGACAAGTCGACTTTCTCGTACTCGTGCGCGGTATCAGTGACAAAGCTGACAAACGCTGCTAATGCCTGCGGTTGGTCGAGCATGTAGGGCGGCCGAGGAATGGATTCTCGATGCAAGCGAGACAACGAGTCAAGCCGATGTAGCGCTGCAGCCTGTAGTGCAGAGTCGCCATCGATTCGCATCCCCAGCCACTGACTTGGCGCCGAGGTTGGCGGCTCAGTCGAGATGACGCTGATGTAGTCGTCGTATGCCGAAGAGTAGGTATGCAGGAGATCATTGAGCGGCACTAATTCCCAGTCCTTGTCCTTGTCAAACGACGTCTTTTTGCTAGCAAGGGCAAGCAGCACCTTACTGAGCAGTAAAAGCTTGCGAGACGCACTGCGGCTTGGTTGACATGGTGCGAGACCGTACAGCTGCGGGCTGTTGAGAGCTGCACAGAACAGACGCAAAAACACAAACGCGCCAACACCTTGGATACCCGGTCGGGTCGACTTGGTGCCACGGTAACGCTCGTTGACCTTGGTCCGCACCTTGTGAAGCACAGTGCGCAGGTCCGGAGGACAGCTGTGGCGCTGGCGATAAATGTTCTGCCACATGGATTCACTCAGCTTGCGAAGCGCGTTGATGGTTATGGGGCCGTCTGGGATCGTCTCGATGATGTTGTCCGGAAACGAGGGTGGCGAGCGAATCGAAGTGCTAAAGTCAAAGGGAGCGTCGTCGCCGCCGACCGAGCCAGCGCTGCTGATAGACGCGGCTGTGTCGGGGCGAGAAGGCACATGAGGGTCTTGGCAGATCTTACGCACTGTGGGACCGAGACAATCGTCAAGCCACGAAAGCGTCAGAAGCCTCTGAAAATGGTCAATGGAACGTGAGAGAAGCGTGTTGGCGCGGAAGAGCAACTCGGGCTCCATCTTTTCACCCCAACTGGCGCTCTCTAGCTCGATAAAGTGCGAGATACGCTCAGCCATGGTACCAGAGGCGGCGCAAATACGAGTGAGCTGCGAGACGAGCAGATCTTCGCGCATGGTAGTCGCGAGCTCGCGAAACACTTGAATAAAGTCGTCGTCGCTGTGAATCTTGCGGTAGACCTCGTCGTACGTGCTGAGTGGCATGACAGCACCCTCTTGGAGGCGTATAGACACGCAGAGTTCGCCCACCACACCTCGATGAAAGCGTGTGGGAGGTCTAGCATCGTCGTCTTCGTTGATGGCGAATGGAGCAGGTTGCTGCTGCTGCTGCGACAGAGATGGAAAGGTGGAGGTGGACCAGATAGGAAAACGCCCTTCAATCTCTTCGTTTCTGCGCAACGTTGCGATAGGGATCTCTACGATTCCCAACAGGATAAATTTGCTGACGGCCGAGGGAGAGCCGGTCAGAGAGGTATTGGTCTTTTGTGTCGGGTGAAGTACTTCGATCGTGAGCGACTTGGCATCGCCGACATCGTCGAGCTTGAATTTGTCAACGGCAAACGCGCTGTTGTCGGACTGCGATAGGCTGGTACGTGCAACCAGTTCGCCATCCACACGTATGCGACAGTAGCGGTCGAAGCGGGCTTTCTCATAGCGATCCTTATCGTCTCGACGCTGCTGCGCTGAAGCTCGACAAGCCATGCCGAAGCTCGGCGCGGTTGCCTCACTAGCTGGAGTAGGATTGCTAGCGAAACGGGAGGCACCCGACTGACCACTTAAAGGACCCGAGAAAGGCTCGACTTTCGAACTAGGCTCGTTGACTGGCTGAGGCGGAGCGTCATGAAGCGAAGCAGCGCGCGATCCGGGGCGGCTCGAGCCGCTGCCTGCATAGTCATCGAGGTCTTGGTGGGCACGGATGCCGCTGACGGATGGTTTGGAGTTGTGGAGCAGTCGAGAGTTGGGCCGTGAACTCGGTCGCGAACTTGCTCGCGAGGATGCCGACATAGCGTCTTCAGTCAAGTGCTCCGACGCGGGCGAGTCATCTTGGTCGTCGAGACGCAAGCAGGCTAGCTGGTGCGATAGGGAGCGATGTGGCTCACCGGAATTTGTGGAAGCGCCGCCTACCGAGGTTGTGCTGGTGGGTGAATTTGGATGCGGGAGCGAATGACTACCGAACGATGGGGAGGGGAAAGAAGGCGCTGTGTCGGTAAGAGGTTCAGCGAGCTCTGCAGGCCATTTGGGCATGATGCTTTTGGCGTCCGAGATGGTAATGTCGAGTTGTCGAAAGAAGCGATGCGTTCCGCCTGCATCGATGGAGGCGGGAGAGCCATAGATCTCAGGGATGGTATAGATGTGGAGAAGCGTACGGAGATACTGAAGTTCTTGTTGGCTGTTGAATTGGATAAAGATGGGCTCGGTGCCGTGCGCTCGCTCTTGTTGCAAAGCAGCCTCCTGCTTGCGGGTAGTGATGGATACCTCGGTCCTGACGCGTGGTGGTTTGGGTCGGATGAAGAGAACATGAGGTCTACCGAAAAGCGAGTCATCAACCGATCGAACGTCGGAGGACGAGAGGGCATCGCAGTAGACAGTATGCGCGAGCGAGTTAGCTTCGCCAAAGATGGAAAGGCTTGCATTTTCACGAAAGATGAGGATGGCGCGCTTCCATTGTCCCAAGGGTCCAACCGAAGAAGAAGGTGCATTGAGGCGCGCTTTGCTTGGCTTTTCACGGAGCCAGGAGTTTCCGCCATGACGAAAGCCGAATGAGGCGCGCTCGAAGATGGCTTCGTGGCTGGGTTCCGAGGAGCGGATCTGCGCAGTAGAGGTACGAATTGAGAGCTTTTGCTTGACGTTGGCCGCATCACGGAACAGAGGTGCTCTTGCCAAGGTGGAGGAAGCGTTCTTGGAAGGGGTAGGCCACCACACGTGTACATCAATCGATGTTTGGGCATCGCCAGCTGTGGCTATACGCGAGGAAGCGTTGATGGATCCTGAGACAGAGCGCGGCCTTGCAAAGCCAGCCTTATGACGCGAAGCCAACGTAGACGGTAGCGTGGGATCGAAAGCATCGTTGCGGCTCATCTCGGAACCAGAATCCTGGGCAGTCTACGATGCATCCAAGGCTTGCGCATTCGAGCTAGCTTGAGACGACCGAGTTGATGTGTCAGAGGTACATCCATGGGGCGATGGCGATGGCGATGGTGGGAAGGGAGCTCTTTTCCTGCCGATCTTGTGTTTTCTTTAATCCATTCGAAATAATGTGATTATTTCCTTTATTTCCTTATTTCCCTATTTCCCTATTCACGATTCCCTCACTTATTCACGATTCACGATTCCCTGTTCTTTATTCCTTATCCCTTGTTCTTTATTGCAACGCTGAACGCCGATGTAAAAATACGTTGAAAAACCCTGTCATTTAAGTAGAAACAGCATATCGTCAATCGTGAATCACGAATCTGGTGTCCTTGCTCCCATGTGTCCCACTCACGACTAACAAGGAGAGGATCACAGCATACAGCACGAGTGCTACGGTAGTGCTGAACGACGGTTGCAACGCTGTTCAACAGAATGGCTTAGTCTTAACCCCTCGGTCGTCTGTCGATCGTCATCTGGGTTAGCTGGCCATCTGACTTCTATGACTACCCTCGAGGCTACCTTCTTTTGCTCTCTCAGCCAGCCATTCTTCTTGCAGCACACGCTGCTATCTATCGTCACGGAAGATCAGATCTAGAGAAGCAAGAGTTGGATTTTTCATCGCTTGTGTGCATGTGCGTTACGGGGAAGAATGTGAGGAACAACAAGTACACAACGTCCCGCTATGGGGGCGTCTGAAAAGAGGAGATAAGGTGGTGCAGCCCGTCTATCGTATCATAGACAAGCATGCAGGCGTTCACGCCAACCAATCAAGCAAGCGACATCTTGATTGCGTATGGTCGCTCTGCCCACATTTTTGTTTTTCGGGTGTGGTGGGTGACGGGGTAGTGGCGCAAGAGCGCCATCGAGTCACCAAAGGATGTTGCGAGCCAGAGCTCCGTATCAAAGAGGGTAATGCAGGGAAATCGGGGCCATGAATCAAGTGTGAGACGCTTAGTTGTCCGACGAGAACATAAAGCTAACGTCACGGCCAGTGAGCTTCTTGTAGACCGACGAGAAGCTGTCCAGCTTGTACTCGAGCGAGGTGGCGTCCTTCGAGTCCAGGTAGCACTTGATCAGGCGGCTCCCGTCAGTAGCAACACGCGTGCGCTTGCCGGTGATCTCCGAGGGATAAACAAGGTCCTCAAGGATCGACTCGTGCACGGCGGTGAGCGTGCGCGAGTGAGGGCGGGGCTGCTGGTTACGGTTCTTTCGGCTGGGCTTGCCGAGGATGCGGCGCTGGCCGACAAAGACAACGTGGCGGTCAGAGAACTTCTTCTCAAGCTCACGGGTGAGACTGCAAAACATCAAGCCAAGACAAGAATCGAAAGTCAGTATCCTCGCTTTGCCATTCTACGGTGCGAAGCGCATCGAGTCACAGCAGCAGCAGCAAGACGACCACAATCGCGGAGAGGAAGCCGCATCACCTCGTCACCGTGTCTCGAGCGTCTTGTCAGATAGCTTTGGAATCTGGACAATAAGGCTGCCTTCCATGCCAAGCAATTCTTCCTGCTTGAGATCCATCTGAGCCAACAAAACGCAATCTGTTTTTGCCCCGAATAGACCATTCCATACTGATCACATCTGCCCGACTGAATCGGTGTTGGGTATGCTTGGCGTGGTCGTCGAACGATGCTGCTGCCGAGTTTGCTGGTTGCTGTGCTAAATCAAATGCTTACCGCTGCTGGATCTTGTGGAAAGCCTTGAGCTGGGGCATGGGCACAAAGACGACGATAGCCTTCTTGCCGCCCTTGACCTCGATCTCCTTGGCGCATGAGATCTGGAGGGGTCGGAGCTCAGCCTTGAGCTCAGAGACGTTGGACTCGAGGTCGATGAGGGCCTGAGCGACAACGGTCTCGACCTCATCGGCGGGGCCGGTGGGGGCGTTGGCCGTGCGGAAGATCTTCTGCTGAACGGAAGCCATATTGACTATGTGAGGGACGGAGTCTGTACGAGAGACGCAAGAGAGCGAGTCAGCGAGGCTGATCGTATATTGAAAAAGTCGTAATCACCTCCATCGTCATCGCAAGCATAGACTGCAAACATAAGGGTCGCACTGGGAGCCGTGGCATGTTTACGCAAGGTCAGCCTTGTTGGAAAAATGGTGTGAAACGTTGGCAAGGGTGATGTGTGAAACGTGGGCCAATGATATGACGTTTGCGGTTAACCTCCTCATCTTCCTAATGCATCTGCATCCCATCTGGATCTGGTCGCTGTTCTGTTGGCACGCTCCACATCTGTCCATAGCAAGAGCGAATGATCCATATGGACGCTCCGGCTGCTCCGCTATCAAGCTAGCACATTGCCAATTTGTTACCATCGACGCGAGGCGGCAGTTGTTTCCCGCGATTGCTATCAGAGCGATGCATCTCCAGCTAGCATATTTGTTTTGACCCCGGTTTGCTTTGTCATGGATCGTCCAAAACTTTCTCTGCCTGTCCAGCCTTGTGCCACTCGCTGCTTTGCTGCTGGGAAATAGGGTCTGCGACCATATCTCTTGACTGTGCAACGATCATGCGGTGGAAGTGACGATGCGATGCTGATTATGGGAGACGTACAATAGCTTCGGTGTATAGGCGTAGGATCACCGTGGGTAGTTGCAAGAACAAGATGATCAAAAGCGTCCTGCTGTTGGTGCTGATGGGAATTTGTTGTACGTTGGATGCAATTGTTGGCGTTCGCGATGGTACTGATGACGATGACGAAGAAGATGATGACTTTGGCAATGCAATGCAGCCAAACTTACCTTGAGGATGGAACACCGGGTGATGACTTGGTGAGGAGAGGGATCGTGATGGCAAGAAGATTCAAAGTCAAAGGCAGAGGGACACAGCGTCCTGCCTGCTCGACGACGTTGGGCTATCGCGCTTGACTCTCTGACTCTCTGACTCTGCTGACTCTGACTGTTGCAACTCGGCTGATTTTCTCAACCTGTCTTTAGCCAGGACGCCAACACTCTGGCTCACCTCACACACCTCGTCCGAAATTTCAGGCTTGCTCACCAGTCATCCTGCCTGCTCCTTACACCTGCTTTCCCACAGCGTTCGTTCTTGGTGCACACTCCAGCTCCTCAGCTTGCCAGCTGCCCTCGCAACCTCGTCGTCGTAGCTAGCTGACTATAGCCAGACAGGGCAAGAAAGCAGACTCTCTGATCCTTCGGGTGTACGCGTACGCCAAAATGTTGATTACAAACTTAGTTGTTCAGATCGAAATAGAAATCTATCCAGGGGGTTCCAAGCACGTGACTTACAGCTCCGGCCGAACTTGTCTTACTAGAAAGTTGGAAAAATTTGAATATTTTTTCAGCAGCAGAAGGCGAGAGATTCAAATTTTGTATAGCACACATCGACCCTGGACAGTATGAATTGCTGCTATTCAAGTCGACTGTAAACAAGAGAAGGCGGGCGAGGCCTGAGGCAGCCACAGGAGCCGCGCCAGCCAGGTGCGGTCAAGTGTCAACCAACGCAGCCAATCAGTCCATCAACCGCATCGAAAGCAGGCCAAATTGGCAAATCAGTCAGCCACTGAGCCAGCCAAATCACGAATCAGTCAGTCTCGTTGCCAGCCAGTCAAGAGTGTGAGAGTGAGAAGCGAGTCGAGTGAGAGGAGAGACAACAAGAATTCAAGCCTACACATCGTCCGTTCTCTCACTGATCCATCCTTCCTCAAGACATATCGATTCATCATGGGTAAGTGGTCACCCCAAACAGCAGCAGCAGCAACCGCCCCTACGATCACATCCTGCAAACGCCATGAGACCAGCATTTTGACGACGACAACGACAACAACACCAGCAGCATCACCGAGTATCCCGCCCCATGAATTGCAATTCAAACCATCCCCAGTAGCAGGATGTCATAGACGATCGAGGTCGCCTTAAAACCACGACGGACCCTCCTTGCCCAGCCACAGACCCGACAGCCGAACGAGGCTCTTGCTACCGTATCAGCATTAGGGCAGATTCTACGTTCATTCCCAAACAGTGTTTGGCAGTCACACTAAAGGCACCATGGAGGTCCAGGACAGATGCATTTTCGGCACAGTATGGAAACGTTCGGACAGAAGCTAGCACAGTATCAAACGTAAAGTCTCTGTCGACACACAAATGGCATGTTCGATGTTTTTTAAGACGCATCAGTCATAGGCACCGACGATTCGTCGATTGATGTGTTATCGCTCTAGCAGACATGCAAGGGCAGCATCTACATTTCCTCATACGAATGTTGCAGCAATGTTCATCACGGCAGGCTGTCATGGCGCAGGAGAAAAAAACCACCATTTCTCATTGACATGGCTGTCGATGATTGAAAGAGGCCGCAGCTCAGGCCTTGGTCAGGTTTACACCATTAGGGGTCGTCCCGATCAGTATTCGACACGGAGCAACAGTCTCTTCCAACCTGGTCTGTCCGTTCTGGCACCCGATGCGACACGCTTCTCACACCTCTCTCGATCGTCGCCCGTCAATTGCCGCCATGCTGATGCTCTTGTCGTAGCAGGATGCGACTAGGATAGCCAATGCTCCAACGCCATAGCGCGCTTCTGTGATGCAAAAGCGTCTTTTTGTCTTGAACATGTATCACTGACTTGTGTTTCGATCCGTTCCATTATTTCACCCCATCCACAGCTGTCGGAAAGAACAAGAAGCTCTCCAAGGGTAAGGGTCAGAAGAAGAGGGCTGTCGACCCCTTCACCCGCAAGGACTGGTACGACATCAAGGCTCCCACCTTCTTCGAGAACCGCAACGTTGGCAAGACGTTTGTCAACCGATCGCAGGGTCTCAAGAACGCCGATGACTCGCTCAAGGGCCGCATCGTCGAGGCCTCGCTCGCTGACCTCAACAAGGATGACGAGCAGGCTTACCGCAAGTTCAAGTTGAAGGTCGACGGCATCCAGGGCCGCACCTGCCTCACCAACTTCTACGGTATGGACTTCACCTCGGACAAGCTGCGCTCGCTTGTGCGCAAGTGGCAGTCGCTTATCGAGGCTCACCAGGATGTCAAGACCACCGATGGCTACCTCCTCCGTGTCTTTGTGATTGCCTTCACCAAGAAGCGTGCCAACCAGGTCAAGAAGAACACGTACGCCAAGTCGTCGCACATCCGAGCCATCCGCCAGAAGATGTTTGAGATTGTCCAGCGTGAGGCCAACTCGTGCGACCTGCGCGAGTTTGTCGCCAAGCTCATCCCTGAGGTGATCGGCCGTGAGGTCGAGAAGGCTACCCAGGGTATCTTCCCCCTCAAGGACGTTTACGTTCGCAAGGTCAAGGTTCTCAAGGCACCCAAGGACGACCTCAACAAGCTCCTCGAGGTTCACGGTGGTGCCGCGATTGCCGGTGCTGAGGATGCTGGTGTCAAGGCCCGCAACACCGAGTTCAAGGAGCCTGCTCCCCTTGCCTCTGTGTAAGCTATCCATTCTCACAACACCATCTCCGATTCCTTCGCATTTTTCTCCACACACACACACATACACACCTATGTTTTCTCTTTGGTCTAGCAGCCAAAACAAAAGGGGCCGTGTCCCTTCCTCTGTACAATGATGCCCCACACGCAAATATCTTCTGAAGCAAAATGATTTCAGGGATTGACTCAAACCTCAATTGGGCTCGGTGGCGTGATATGATTTGCAACCTTGAGACTGTGAAGCTTGGCCGCAGAGCGCGAGGCGTGCAAGTCGACAGCGGTAAGACATGGAGAACGGCACGGATCGCATGGGCAGAACCGATGGGCAAAGCGAGCTGTGAGGAGGGCGACGCGTTACGTGCTACAAGAAGAAGATAAACGGACGACGGGGGGTCGCTGTTGTGCACACGCGCGAGAAAGTCTGTAAGTGCTGCGTTGACACCTCCACCCGCCACCCGCCACACGTGCTTGTTTTCCTTCCGAGAAGACCCTAAGCAACACACTCTTGACTCACGACTCGCGACGCGGAACTCGATACCGTTTTCTCACACTCTCATCCATACCAAGGCCTTGGGTTAAAATCGTTGGACATGTCATCATCAACATCAGACTCGACGCGGCCACAACGCATCCTCTCGAATCGAGAAGAAGACACGTTGATGAAACAGCAAAAAGCCAAAGCGCTCAAACAATGTCGTGCGCAAATGCAAGATTTCGTCGAATGCTCCAAGACTCGAACTATCAGCATGCTGTGGAGCTGCAGAGATCAGAAACACGCCTTGCGCGACTGCTTGCGCACGTAGTAAGTGGCTCACATCCAACACACAGGTAAAGAGACAGAAGACAGTTGACTCATCTTGTGGTTTCTGTGTCGACCCCGCGGTGAATACAGTACGAGCGAAGAAGCGATGGAACGGGAGAAACAGACCTTTTTGCAACAGCCAAGAGATTCCGATTCGAGACATGTATAGACACACAACATACATAGGCACACACACACACACACACACACACACACACACACACACACACACACACACACACACACACACATAGCCAATCATCACCTTTCAGCCTGCCACTTTGCCCGATCTGTGTCGGCTGAACACGCTACACTCGCCATACGCAATCTCGTCAAGGCTGAGAATCGATCCGATTCGCAATTTCTACGTCTCAAGGAGCAACAGAGGCAGCTGGCGAACGATCCAGTTGCGACAACCATGCAAGGAATGCCGCACACACCTCGCTGTCGGTCTGCTGCATTGAGCTCAGCTTGGCAAACGGCTTGCTGTCTAGATCGACCAGTTTCGTCTCGCCTTGCACACCGCTCTCGGTCTGATGGAAGCGGAGCAGCATCGAGCAGTCTTTGAATGAGGCCGAGACGAGGAATGCCTGCACTGCGTCTTCGAGGCTTACCTCGGCAGTAGTGCCCGACAGGAAGGAATCGAGCATGGCTGCAAGTTGAGCAGCAGCGAGGTTGCGGGTGAGCGCAGGAGGGAGGTCGACGTCGGATGAAGCTTGGCCAAGGACGTGCGATTGAGTGCGCCGAAGCCAGAGATGTGCAAGACCTTCAACGTCGAGTGGGTCAAGCGCTGATTGCAGGTGAGCTAGGCGGGAGAGGACACTCACTGTCGACCACTCGTCGTTCTCGCCAAGCACGCGCTTGGACAGCTCTTTATCTAGATGTTGCGTCAACGCTCCCTTTAGCCTACCTTGTACCGAATTGTCTGTACCCAAGAATTGAGCTATAGCCTCGAGTGTCACGCTGTCCTGAGGATCCACAACAGCGCCGTTCCAAAACAAGCGCAGATTGTTCGTCTTGCCCTTGGTATCGATCCAGTCGTCCCACAGCGCTTTGATGGCTTTCTGCTTCCTCTCCGAGTCGCAACTGTAGAGGTCGACTGGATCGTAGAGACGTTCGAATTGCTCGATCGACATCTGGCCGGCGTGGTCGGCAGCTGCATGCTTCGCCACTCGGTGCATGCGATAGCGCGAGTACCTCGCTTTGATCTCGACATTTGGAGAGCTGGGAGGTATCGAGTCGATGCGCGCTAGAAAGCCCCATTTCGGCTTGATCTCTACACAAAGCACCGCTCTCTGCGCAGAAGGAGACACAGAGACGGGTGCAGCGACGTCCTCTACAGCGTAGATGTAGGACAATGCTTCAGACCGAATCCGAGCTGGGTGTGTACGACGAGCAGCAGGACGTTGCATCTCGATGCGTGCTGAGAGCATATCGATCACATGCCTGTCTCTAGCTGTTACGATGGGGATCCGCATGCATTTGGGAAGGACCGTAGCATCTCCCAGAAGAGGTTGCACGACATGTCGAGTAAACTGTTCTGCTTCTTGCTCGTCTTCTTGATTCGACTCTGACTTGGACGGGAGACTCTTGGGAATGCGCAAAGCGTACGTGCATGTCAAAGTCGCAAAGGGGCTCTTACCGGCTTGAATGCCCCCGACAGGGTCGAACGAAAGAAGCACGTTCTTACCGCCTTCCGCATGATACTTCCATTCTGATGGATCGATATCCGAGATCGAAATCGAGACTGGGTTGGCCGTAGCGCCTGCTTGCAAGGGTGAATGAAATATGCGTGACTGTTGAGACGTAGAGATTGTCGACTTGAACGGTGTCTGATGACTCGGCTGGAAGCGGGTTGGCGGCATCTTTGTCCAGATGATGGTGCCTTTGTGATTCACGATTGCCAGTAACGACGACTCTGGAAGAACAGAGAGATTCACGATTGGACCCTGTACCGTCAATCCGTGATGTTGCATGTCGAAATTCGTGATTCACGATTCAGACTCACGACTTGGATGACTCGAGCCAACTTGCGCACGGCCCTGTGACACTCACGACTCGTAACTCACAACTGCTTCGCATCTCTCATCATAGACAACGTTGGTCCGCTCCACGACACTTGGAAAGAATCGCATCTGAATCTGCCCTGCTTCTGAGGCAGAGGCTCCAGTAAACATGTGCACAGCTGCACCATCGCTTGTACCGGCACTGGATCACCTTATCCTGCTCGTCAACGACCCTCGAACATCCTCCACGCAACGCAGCTCGGCGCTCGAGCGTGCTGTCCTCGTCTTTTCCGAACTTGGATTTCAGGTGGTGCGTGGCGGAACGCATGCTGATGGCCTGACGTCCAACGTGCTTATCGTATTTCCTGATGGAGTCTATATCGAGATCATCCAATTCGAGCCGTCACCCTCCCCCGGATCAGGCGAAAGCCAGCATGACTTTGAAACAAGAAGAAAACAACATTGGTGGTATCACTGCCGACCAGGCTGGATCGACTGGTGCTTGCTGGACGGAATCAGCGACGGAGCCATCGAGAGCATCAATGAAAACGCGAGCCGTTTGAGGCAGAGTGCGTTGCAAGAGCTGCTCAACAAGAAGCAAGATGATCAACAAGAGCGAGCTAGAGTGGTTGCGCCAAGACTGCTGTACCAACAACCGCAACAAGGTGGTAGGATCACAACAAGAGGCGATCAGATCAAGTGGAAGGTCTCGTTTCCCTCTCCACGAGGCCCAGGAGATCGGCTGCCTGTGGGCAACGTTCGTTCGCACGTACCTTTCTGGTGTGCCGACCTTACTCCACGTGATCTTCGAGTACCTTTGACCTATGCGCATCACAACAACCACTCACCCGGCATCGCTGAAATCACCCTGCTGTATGGAAACGATACGGTGACAAAGTACCTCGACGTCTCACTGGCACTTCATCAGCCCATACAGCCGAATACGCTGCCCATCACCAACGACTTTCAACTTGTGCCTAACGAGATTCCTTATCGCCTCTTGTCGACACCTGTATCAGCGATCCACAAGCCAGATGCCAATGCAGCTACCAACATTACGACGAGCTCGCATCACGAAGCATTGCAGACTAACAGGTTTGTTAGGGTGATAGTCAAGGTGGCGGAAGACCCAGAGGATCGAAGGTGGATTGAAGAGCATGGCGAAGGGCTGTACGAAGTTGCTATCTATGTGGCTGCGGATAAGCTGCCTCCTAGTGGGCCACCTGACGGTATCGGTAAGTCTCAAGATCCTATCGAAGGTCGTAGCGAACAAAGTTCAGTGTGCAAATGTCGATGAAAACTAGAGCTGAACGCCAACCTTGGCCTTCTTTTTGTTTTTGCTTGCGCCTTCTCCGCTTTCACCTGCTCGCGCAACGCCCGCAATCGCTGCGGCGGAACAACAGAGCGAACCACCTTTGAAGCAGGGTTTGGTCGCATCAGACTTAGCCCCGTTCTCCATTAGCAAAACACATGTCGTCTTGGTAGCAATCAACATGGTCACGGATCCAGACTGTCGTCGCTCACATACTTTGTTACCAGAGCGTGGTAGTCGTCAGAAGGGTCGTCTCGATCAGCTGGAACGACGGGATGAGATGCCAAATGATCACGGCGGTCGTTGACACCCTGCGATGCCACCTTGTAGACTGAATCATGAACTTTGGCCTTGATGAGATGATGGTGAGAGGCACTAGTATCAAGACAGATGCTTCCGCGCCCGTTCGGCACAGCTGCCAAAGGGTTCTAGATGGCGAATCTAGAGGCATATTTAGTAGCGCTCAGGGAGGTCGAGAAGACAAAGATCTTCACTCTTGCCGTACTTGAACGAGACAAGAGGACAGACCTTGGAGCAAATGCGAGGCATCGGAGAGGATTCCACCCAGCCTGCTAGGGCCGCCACCTGAGACCAACACGAATAGCGATGTAGCTTGATTGTCATTATCTTGCAATCGCAGCAACATCGTTGTAGGCCTGCCATGCATCGTTTGCGCCCCTTGGTCTGAGCAAAATGCGTTCTCCAGCATCGCCGAAATACCCCTGCTCCGCCCAGCTCTTGAGATCGGCAATACTGAACGGACCAAAGATCTGAACCTCGGGGTCAACTGGTGTGTTAGATTCTCGTGCGGCTGTGGCGAGGTAAGAGGGTGCCCAGCGGTATTCCCACTCTCCTGCACCAGCAGCGCCAGCAGAAAGATCATCAGAGTGATTGGCCGAAGCAGCCGCCGCTGGAGGCGGGTCGAACTTTGCTGCGGGATCAAAAGTTTGTCGAGTCAGACCTGATTTGCGCACATCATGCAAGAGCTGCTCGTACGTCTGGTCGTAGATGTCAAGTCGACCAAAGCGTGACATGAGCACAGAAGAGAGATGGGTGACGGTCTCTACGTCTGCCCCTGCTGACGCCACTGCTTGCTTTTCGTCATCTTTGTCAACTGTTATGGCTTTCAGTCGCTTCTTCTCGGTTGCTAATACTTTGCCCAGCCTCTGCAGCGTCCTTTGCACCGTTTCGTAGCGATGCATGTATTCCACCAGCCTCTTCTTCACTTCATCCTCGTCGCCATCCGCCCGTTGTGCTGCTTTTTCCTTGTCCCTTGCGTCCTGGTCTCGCTTCTGTTGAGCTCTACGTGCTTCGAGGATCTTGGATTTGGAATAGACGCCGGTGAGCCAGGCATCGTGCTGTGCGTGTGGATCGCGTTGGTTCTCGTGGTAATTGCCGTCGGCGTCGAACTTGCCGGTACGCATCTCTTCCTTCATGTTGAAGCCTGTCACTTTTGGTGGTTTTTGCTTTTTGCTTTTTTTAGACTTGGAATTGCGAGAGGTGGAGAGAGGAGTGCCGCCGGGGGAGGTGGAGGGTGACCGCTCTGCCAAGGCGTTGAGATCGACAAAGCCATCACGATCCGAGCCATCTTGATCATTACTGCTCTGATCGCCTTCGTCATCGTCCTCAAGCTCGAGTTCAGGATCCAGATCGTCGTCGTCATCATCATCGTCGTCCTTGCCTTTGCCTCTGAGCAGTTTTGCGTCTTCGTCGTCTGCAGCGTCCAATGTGGAACGGTTATTTGAGCCAAAGTCTTGACCTTCTTCCAGTTCGCCAAGCTTGAGGTACTTGCCACGGGTTTGAGCTTTTCGAATTGCCTTACTTGCGCTTGACGTCTGCTTTTCATCATCATTCTCAACATCAAACATATCCTCGTCATCATCGTCACCTGCTGCGCCTGCCGCATCGCCTCGTCGCTTCTTGTCTGCTCTCCTCCGATGCGATCCTGCGTCCGCCTCTCCATCCGAGTCGTCCTCGTCTTCGTTGAAAGGGTCGGCGTTGTTGTCGTCTGACTCATCCGATTCAGACAGATCTTGGCCACGATCATCTATACGGCCGCTCTTTTGGTCCTTTCGGATGCGCCGACGATCCTCTTCTTCGATTTCGGGATCACCGTCGAAAAAGTCGGTCTCCTCGCGTCTGCGTTGACCTCGGCTTGGCTCATCCATTCGAACACGCTTCGATGAGGACGCCACAGCAACGGATGATGGCCCCGCTGCAGTCGATGAAGCTTTGCGCTTGTCTAACAGCGACATAGTTGCGATATCTGTCTGCCTGATTCCAACAGGTGTGGAGCGCAAGGAGGCAGGTGGATATCAACAGTCGACAGCCGGTTCGGCTTTCGGCCATGAATCACGAATCATCGATGTGGAGCAGCTCGAAAAATTCTTTCGTCCGTGCACACTTTATCACGATTACTATTTTTCTTAAGTTAATGGTGATTGTTCTTCACGATGTGATTCGTGATTCGTGATTCGTGATTCGTGATTCGTGATTCGTGATTCGTGATTTGGATTCGTGCAGTCGAAACACGCCGAAGGCAGCATACAGCAATCACGAATATTATATGAATCTCGAATCGATCGGATCAACCCGACGCAAAAGGGTCCAATTACCAGAGCGTGAGCTTCGCTCGCTTCTGTCACAAAGTCGTGAGTCTCTTTGTCGTCACATTCGTGATTGTGCTCATCTTGCGCGGCGCCGATAGCCTTCGTGACGCAGCTACAGCCGTCTACCAGCCGCCTCCATCATCCTTCCAAAATCATATCGAGATGAAAGCTAGCACCAGCCTCTGAATCAGCTCCACGCAAGTGGAGGTGCTCTTACAGGCTATCAACGACGCTGCTACGCTCGCAAGCTCATCCACTGCGTTGACATCATTGTCCAACGTCCTGCATACACCGACGCATCTCGTCCCACTCTACTGCAAATGCAAACAGCACCTTAGTGTCAAAATGACGGGTGCCACCTCGACGCCGGCGCTGTCTCCACAAGAGATCACGGAACTGCAGCGGACCGAGATCGAAGCAATTGAGTCGATCCTCGACCAGGACTTTACGCGAGTCGAGCAGAAGGCTTGGAAAGGTGCAGCTGTATCCCAGTTGCACGAATTCCAGGTAGTCATCCGTCCAGATGAGGAACGTCTCAAACCGCTCGTCTCGGCCTACGTCTCGTTTCGTCTTCCCAAGAACTATCCGCTCGTGACACCAACCATCATAGTCAAGCTTAACGACGGTAGGCATAAGGGTCTCTCGGCAAGCCATTTGACGAGTCTCGGTGGTGCGCTCAACCGCAAAGCCAAGTCGCTCATTGGAGCCGAAATGATCTGGGAGCTTATCACCGTAGCTCAAGACTTTATTAGTCTCAACAATACTATCCCTAAAGAGGTCAAAGATGGCGCACCGTCTCTAAGCTTGGAAGAGGAGATGCAGAAGCGTGCAAAAGAACAGCAAGAGCGTCAGCGTGCAGAGCAGCAAGAAGAGAATCTCCGTCGGCAACGGGCAGAAACCATCCGCTCCGAGCAGCTTGTTCAGCTCATTCAGCAGGAGGCTAGCAAGAAAGCTGCCTTGCTCAAGCAAGAGAAGGAACGCAAACGAGAGAATAGCTACTTTACCCAGCATGGCCCTTTGAGTCCAGTTCATGGCCTCAATGCATCCTCTACTTCTGCTTCCGCCGACACAGCCGCCAATACAGCCGCTGCAGCATCTATGTCGGACGACTCACGCATTGAGACCTTCCTCGAACCGATCGAGCACAACGGGCGCGTCATATCTGTTCTTCGCGTTGGTCCTGTCCTTAGCAACACGGGCCTTGCCACACGTCATCTTGCCGAGCCAGCGCATCAAGCTCCCACCGACTCGCGCGCACCCTCACACTCGTGGTTGATCGAACACTACCTCATCACTTCGCAGCATTATGCCTACTCTTCCGGAAAACGCAAGCTGGAAGAGGTCGAGTTCGAGTTTGACAAGCTTGTCAAGGTGCGCGAACCCGGCTTGATCAATGTGCTCGCCAGTGCCGTTACTCGCATCACCGATCCGCAGGGCTGGAAGCTCAGCGTCGTCACTGAACGCACCGACGGTTTCTGCCTACGTGACCTCCTCGAGCAATGCGATTCGCTTCCCTGGAAGCGCGTTCGACACTATTTATTGGCGCTGCTCAAGACACTTGATTCGCTGCACACTCGTAACCTTGTCCATAGGGGCGTCGATGCCGACTCCATCTTCATCGAGAGCCGAACACAGTCAGCCATTCCTTCAGTGTTACGGTTGGCTGGTGCCTGCTATGCTCGTCGCTTGAAGGATATGCACAAATCGAATCCGCTCAACGATCTAATTGGCCCGATTCAGGATCCGGTCCAGCCTGACGCGTGGAAATCGCCAGAGTCAATTGACCAGCCTCTCTCCTACAGCCGCAAACGCGATATCTGGGATCTGGGAGTTTGTGCCTGTCAGATGCTGTTCGGCTTGGAGTGCTTCCACGAGCACGACCTACCCGAGCACCTTATTCGCGGCAGCAAGGTCCTCGCACCGCATGTCCAAGCCTTTCTTCTCCTGATGCTTGAGCGAGCATCCAAGAAACGTCCTACCGCTGCTTCTCTGGTCTCGCGTCTGGACGAACTCATCTTGTACGAAGACACAGACCTGGCTGACGACTCGAGCACCAAGATGCCTCAACAGCACGTCACATCCGCCGCGGTGACGCCTGCCAAGCCGACCAAGGCCACGCCCCGTCCAGGCACAGCTCGCCAGCAGAGTGACCCACAGAACCACTTTCCTGCTTCTCCGAGTCCCAAGATTGGCACGCCTCTCAATGCAGGCGGCTTGCAGCCGATCGGCTCGCTCTGGCCATTCCGATCCCCTTCGGGTCCAGGCGTATCGCATGCTGCTGCCACATCTCGCTACCTGTCCGACTTTGAAGAGGTGGAGTTCCTAGGAAAAGGTGCGTTTGGCAGTGTCGTCAAGGCTCGCAATCGTCTCGACGGCCGCTTCTACGCTGTCAAAAAGATCAAGCTGTCCAGCTCGCCCGACGAGGACGAAAGGACGTTACGCGAGATCAGTGCACTCAGCCGTCTCGATCATCCCCATATTGTGAGATATTCGACCTGCTGGATCGAAGAAACCCAGATGCCCATAACGGGACTAGCTGCTAGCGACACGGACGGTTTCACTTCAAGTCAAACCTTGGAGACCAACACCACCACAAGCAAGACACATGCCTCGGGTCCAAGTCTGTCCATGTCTGCATTTGGCAACGGCTTCCAGCGCTCAGCGCTTTCCAACCGACAGAAAGCGGGCCGTGACGACTCTTTCCGCGCCGTACCTGGCTTTGACGACGATGACGATGACGCTTTTGCATCTGGTGCCAACTCGTCCAATCTTACGGGAAGCTACAGTGACATCCGCTTCGCCGACGACGACGAAGACAGTAGCGACCAGCGAAATGCAGGAAATTCTTCGCGTGCCATAGCCGACATGTCATACAAAGGAGGTTTGCTGGCGTTACGCACGCCTTCGGATGACAGCGATGACTCGGAAGACGAAAATGACGAAGATGACGATCGAGATTCGGAAGTGTCCAGCTCAGAGGACGAGTTTGGCGGAGATGATGACGATGACGATTTCAGTCGTATTCCACTGTCATCGCGTCGCGCCTCTCGTGCTGGTCGTTCGATGTCGAGAAGTGTCGTTGACGCACGTCTTGGAAATAGCGTTCCTATGCAACGTGTGCTCTACATCCAAATGGAATTTGTCGAGAACAGAACCCTCCGCGAGGCCATCGAAAAAGGCTTGACCGAAGATGAAGCCTGGCGCATCTTGCGTCAAATGGTTGAAGCGCTCGCCCACATTAGCAGTCTCGGTATCATTCATCGTGACCTCAAGCCATCTAACGTACTTATGTACGCCAATGGCGATGTCAAGATCGGCGACTTTGGCCTCGCTACCAATGCACTCCAAATCGCTGAAGGAAATGCAGGCAATGCGGGAGGAACCACAGACTTGGCTGAAAGCACCGACCTCACAGGCGATCTTGGCACCTACCTGTACACGGCCCCCGAGCTACGTGCCAAAAGCGGGGTAAAGTACAACTTCAAGGTCGATATTTACTCTCTTGGCATTATCTTTTTCGAGATGCTGGCAAGTCAGCGTGTCTATCGCACAGGAATGGAGCGCATCTTGCTTATCCGTGAGCTGCGGGATTCTGGCATAAGCTTGCCCGCAGTTTGGCCACACAGCAAGCTCGAGAAGCAGACGACGCTCATCCGCCAGATGCTCGATCACGATCCAGATCGGAGACCTTCACCTCTCGAGATCCTCAAGAGCGACCTGCTGCCACCCAAGATGGAAGACGAGTACATCGAGGAGTGTCTCCGACTCATGGCTAACCCGACCAGTGCTTACAATCATCAGCTTATGGATGCGCTTTTCAGCCGTACTGCTGCCGATCTCGTACGCGACTTTACATTCGACACAGGAGCAGAGACAGATCGCGACACCTCTTTGACGACGGTAGTGTGCGATTTGATCCGCAACGCAGCTCGTCGCCACGGTGCGGTCGAGTTTACGGCGCCGCTCATAGTGCCACCCAACGGTTTGTATACGGCCAACGAAAAGATTGTCCAGATGCTGGACCGGACGGGACGAGTGGTTCATCTGCCTTACGATCTCACCGTGCCTTTCGCCCGAGTTTTTGCTCGCAGCAGCAACCAACGTTTCAAGCGATACGAGATCAGCAACGTGTATCGAGAGAACGTCGTCGCTGGAGGTCAGCCTCGCGCTGTGTTGGCTGCATCTTTTGACATTGTCTCGCCGGAGAAGTCGGCAGCAGCAGAGGCAGAAGCACTTGCACTTGTTGAAGAAGTGCTTGACGAGATCCCTGGCATAGCTAACGAAGACTGGGTGATCCACATCAATCACGAAGTAGTTTTATCGATGATCCTGGAACGCATCCCAGCCAAGCACCATACTGCTGTGTTGGGCGTTGTTGCGCTGCTAGCTGGATCCAAGACGATTCAAAGCGCAAGAACGCATTTATTGCAACTCGGTCTGCCACGGTCTACGATTGAAGAGCTCGAGGCATTCAATCTCAACGATGAGGTCAGTGCTGTTCATCGTCGACTCGAACGACTGTTTCCCTTAGATCAGCGAACAAGGCTGGCAAAGGCGGTATCACAGATCTCGGATGTTGTCGCGACTGCGCGATTCTTTGGTGTCCAGCGACGCTTCCTCTTCTCGCCACTGTTGGCGCAGTCCAGCAGCTTGTACAGGGGTGGCGTGCTCTTCACTGTGGTTAGAGCTGGCAAGCGCCGCGATGTGGTGGCTGCTGGCGGCCGATACGATGGACTGCTCAAGCACTTTGCAAACCCTTCAACGGCCTCATCAGCGCCTTTACATGGTGTCGGAGTCCAATTGGCGGTAGGCAAGCTGACGCTTGGGCTTTCCAAGTATCAAGAAGTGCAAGTTCCCAAGCTTCTCTCGAGAACAGAAGAGGAACGCAGCTTTGGCTTGTATACACCGAGACGATGCGACGTGTACGTTGCTTCGACTCCTGGTTTGCTGGAAACGAGGATGGAGATCTGTCGCGAGTTGTGGGCGCACAACATTGCAGCAGATCTTCAGTACGAGCACGCGACATACGATACTCCCGAGGCAGCAGCAGCGACGTGCCGCGCCGAAGGCATTCTGTTGCTAGTGTTTGCTAAAGCGCGATCGCCCGTGCTCAAGGTCAAGGTTGTGCTGCAGCGAGCGGAATATGAAGTGGCGAGACACGAGCTGGTCGGGTTTGTACAGGATCGCATCGCCAAGCAAAGAAGTATTGATGTGCAGGTAGCAGGGTCCGGAGGTAGTGGTGCAGTAGCTGCGCGATTCGGATCAGCCACTTTTGACGCGGCTTCGATGCGTGCAGCTACAGCAGCTTCAGCGGCGCCTGGTTCTCTGGGAGGAATGCATCACCACCATCACTATCCACACGGTGGCTTCTCGCGCACGTACAGCGCCAACGAAGTGAAGCCGTCGGCTACGATTGCCGTGCGCGAACGCGAGATGCTCTTACCAGAAAGACCGATCGAACGATCCAAGAAGGGTGACAAGAGTCAACAGAATCGGCCCAAGCCATCGTCACGGCTGTTGGTGTTGGACAAAGCCTCGCGCCAAGTGTCCAAGTTTGCGGATCAGCTGCAATCGGGCAATGTGCCTATTTTGGCGGTCGATTTCACGGGAGCCAACTTTGATCGGCTAGCTGCGGCGCTTACCGCCTGTCTAGGGAGCCATGGCGAAAGAGGCTACGGTGCAAACGGAGATGCCGGCAGCGGGGGCACGGATGGGTCTGAGGACGAGGGCGCGTACATGTTCCGCGCCTTTCTCGAAACGCTTTCTGCAGACGAGAGGGAATATGCCAGGCTGATCAAGGCGAGGGCGATCGCGTTTGCTTTTCCCGACGCTACCAATTCAGCGATCAACACGGTGGGATGCGGAAGGGTGTTTTTGTACTCGCTTAGGGAAGATCGGACCGCTTTGATCGGATGCGGGAGATGAGCATCTGTACATATACACTCTACACTATATGATAGGTCAATGGAAGAATTCATAGGAAACGATCGCGGGGGCCCGCACTTCTGATCGATATCATTGTGTCGGCCACGAGACAAGGTGTTTATCGAAGCAGTCATCACTTATGCGACTCGAGAGCGCCCGTTCAAGCTCCGGGCGAGGTGATGCGCATGCAGCCCGGATTTTGCGCTCGCTATGATTCCTGCTTGGCGTGTGTGTACGATTACAGGTGAGCATGACGACAAGCGAGCGGAGAAGTGGGGTCGTTGCAGGTGGCAGAGACGTTTCGAACATTCGTGATTGCGATTCACGATTCGTTGCGGTTGGAAGGATGGGCCATGTCAAGTCATATTCACGATTATTGGTGATTATTCACAATCGTCGTGCGTGAATTTCTCTCCTATACGTTTTTCTGATTAATTTTGCTAAAGTTGACTCGTGACTCACAACTGTCGTGCGATTCGTGATTCGTGATTCGTGATTCGTGATTCGTGTTTTGTGATTTGTGATTCCGTGATTCACGATTCACGATTGTCACGTGTAGTCGTGAGTCAGTCACATGTGCCAGCACGAGATTTTAGTGCTTTTAGTGCAAGCACAGGACGCCTTGTGCCGTACAGAGGAGGAGGTAACCCCCCTTGCATTTGCATAGTGAAGCTCGTCTGGCTTACGTCTCGCTCCCACTCACTCGCTTTCGTATCTGATGATACTGATGTCCTTTGAGCTTACACTATCGTTCGAGCAGGTACAGAGGAAAGCTGAGAAAGCAGAGGAAGCAGCAACTGGAGAGGCGAGTGTGTAGATACAGCCGATATGGTCCATTGGTCAAGCGCTGTCAAATTTCGCGTGCGCGTGTGATGCCTGACAGCATGCTCCATGCATCAGGCCCCCCTTTTCCCCTTGACGCACCTAGCTTCTGCGAATACTCACCAATGCATCCATGATGAAGTCAGAGGAGGACCAAGCGTGACTGATGACGCACCCTCAGTTTCGGGGTTGAAGGAGCTTCGCCGTCGTTTGTCGGTCTTTGAAAAGGGGCCGGCCGGCGGCTTGTGCTCGTGTTCTCCTAGGCGTGAATCCAATATATACCTCATGTGGCGCATGGGAGTCTGGTCCTGCTTTCTCTCTCAAAGACCCAAGACGCTCAACGCCCCCTCAAGAGTCCCTTTGTCCATCGCGTTCGTTCAGTATCGGCTTCGACATTGCCAGTATCCTTGTCCGATATCACTTGTGGAAGTCTAGTTTCTGTCTCACTCCAGCTCGGAAACGTCTCGCAATCATGACGGTGTCACTTCGCCTTTCGATGCTGCTCTTGGTGGTTGCTGTCGCTTTGGCATCGCTGCTGCCGACAGCGTCTGGCATGAGTCTTCCAGCCGGCGAACACATTGGAATCCCTGCCCATGTTGCACCAGCGGGCGAACACGTTGGTACGCCAATTCATGTTGCACCGGCTGAGCACCATCTTGCGACTCCGGCGCACGATTCTCCTGCTAAACAAGACGTTGGAAAACCGGAATACGTCGCCCCTACAGGCAAACACATTGGTACACCAGCTCATGTTGCTCCCGCCAAGCAGCATGTTGGAACACCAGCGCATCCCAACGCCGCTATCCACCTCCCGGACTCTATCGCCTCGCTTTCGCATCCACGTATTCCCGAACCCAAATCCAACCTGCAGGCGCGCGGCCGACACCACGCCAAGGCGCGTCAACAAGTGCCCAACGGAAAGGTGACGTTCTACTCGGGCTCTCAGCTTCTCAACCCCGCCTGTCCCGGCGCACCCACACCGAGCGACTCGAGCATGATCGCCGCCATCTCGTTCGACTCTCCCTTCCACTGCGGTGATCGAGTGATGATCTCGGGCAAGGGCAAGCAAGCCGTCGTGACAATAGTGGATCGATGTGCCGCCTGCACTAACAATTGGATGGACGTCACCAAGGGCGTATTCCAGGTGTTTAGCGGCCTGGAAACTGGTGTATTGCACGACGTCAGCTTCACCAAGATGTGAAGCGCATGTTGTGCAGCACGCTTTTCAACGCACAGCTTGGCAGGCTTGGCGCCGGAATCGCTGCTGGATGGTGTTTTCGGAACGCCCCTTGGGCAGCTCACTCGGGCTTGCTCATTTTGGTCTCTTCCTGCCCCTACATTGTCTCTCCCTTCGCCTACCGCTTCCGTCTCTCCGACAGTGATGGTGGTTATACGTTTCGCTCCGCATACTCTCGTTTTTCCCTCCACCCCACGCAGTCGCCCATTTAGACCCGTGCATGTAACGGTGGCGCAGATTGCGTAGCATTTCATGTTTTGTCAAAGCATGCTCTCACTCAGTTTCATCTCACTCTCTGTCTTTCTCTTGCTTGTTCGTTGCGACTGTGCGTTGGGTGGCTGCCAAGGCTTCTCGCGCCTCACCTGTCAGTGTGCGGAAGCCACAAGCGTCACCTTCGACTGGCAGCTGTCACGCTGATCGGAGTCTGAACTTTTTACGGCTTTGTAGCGCGAATCACGAATCGTGAATAACGTTAGCCGCTGGTCACTTTGTCTTTAGTCACTCACAACTGTCCTCCACTTTGAAGCCGCGAGCTCACTCAGCATGAACAGCGCGCTTGAGCGGCGAGTTGCGCTTCCTACCGTCCTCGCTCCTGCGACCATCAGCAACAGTCACGAGTATCGCTACACAGTCCAAGTCAGCGACAGTATCTACGATCTACAGAGAGATCGAAGAGGACCAAGCTATCCATCCGCCGACAACCACCAGCACACGACGAGGCCAAGGTGGAATCGGTACTGAGAGTGGGAAAAGCGAGCCACATAGCGCGAACTCGATCCATGCTAGCTCAGCGATGGCTGCTCTTGGCTGGCAGAGCCACTGTTGACGGATATCCTCGTTCGCAGCTCTCTTCCATATTATCGGCGCTCAAACTTGGCCGCGTCCCAGCATACCCAGCACCTCGCGCTGTATCAACTACCGCGTCTACCAGCATTCGAGCCACGTTCTCCTCCTCCAGCATGACTTCGACACGCACATCTCTCTCTACGACCTCGTCTCTGAGCTCATCCTTCCCAGAGCTGTCCGCGAACATCCTCCCGTCTTCCGCTACGACTGTGGCCACGCTTCTTTCGGCGAATCATAGCTCGCATCACTGCTTCTTCAACACGCGAGGCATGCACAACCACTCTGCACACCAACTCATCGCCGACCTCACGCTGTCAGCTACGCCATCACAACTTGAACAACACTACGACTACCAGATTGCGCACTACCTAAGCGACTTTCGGTACAGCAATCGGTCGGCGTACGATCCGCACCACGCTTCCTCCACCGAACAAGCAACCAAGATCGAAAAGATCAACCCGGACAAGTGGCAGGATCATTTGGGAAACGCGAGGTACTACTGGTCCTACCTGCACTTTTTCGACGAGCAAGTGCAACAGCTAGGCTTCAGCCAAGCATTGGAAAAGTACGTGCTGAGTAGAGACGCGAACCAAGCCAACGCCAAGATGCTGGCTCGGTTTTATGGCGGAGTGTTGCATGCCTGGATCCATTTTGGATATGCATTGGAGCTGACACTGAATGAGCTGGCAGGTGAGGCGTTGGCCATGGCTAGTGCGACTGCTGCGGGTCATGCATGGCTATTTGACTATGATTGGCTGTTCAAGGTCGATTGTTGCAGTGGGCAGGAAAGCGGCGTGCTCGAGCTGGTCGACGAGATTCAGCAGGATGAGCGGCTCAGCGTGCAAGCTCTGCGCCTCAGCGAGCATGATTCGGCGTTACCGGATGCACCGTTTCAGAGTGGACGCGCGCGCGGCGTCATTCAGTCTTACGTCGACCGATGGTCCTCAGTCTCGAACGTGGAGAAAGCGCTCGGCGAACTGTCGCTCTTCTCGGCGCTTCTGCTTGGCGCTGTCCCGCGCCAGTCCGACCAACGTGCGTACAAGCACGACTTTTTCTTGATGCATCTGAACAACTCGCACCTGTTCACACCACTTTTGCTCGACGCCGTCCCCACCCAAGCACACAAACTCGGCCTACTGCGTGGGCTGCTAGCTCAGTTCTGCTGGTACTACGTCTGTCGTGGACGTCCGCGTTTCAGTGCGCAAAACTGGATCGACCAGTACAACGCTCAAACCGTGTTGGATTGGGATACAATGTTTCTCCAGGCCACGCAAAACGTCGATGAACACCTGCCGAAAGCGGTCCGCGCACTGTACGTCTTCGAACGCCGCTACGCTGACATGCAGCCACAGTTGCTCGAGTCGAATTTGCTCACGGCACAGTCCAAGTCGCAGGGAGATGCGTGGTCGGCAGCGGCAAGTGTTTTTAGGTACACCGCAAGCCAGATGGTCAGGATGCATAGTGGTGAATTACAGAAGAGCAGGTATGACGCGCACGCTCACAGCATGGCGCAGAGCGTAGGCGCTCATCAGGAGTTCTGGTCTTTCGAGCCGTTTTTATCTTGAGGCTGATGTGTCCGGGACAAGCTGTGACAATGGCACACGACACAGCATGCTCGCCAACTGGTTGCCCTGCTAATCGCCATGGTGCTTCGCATTGCTGTCTGCGTTACTACGTGCGCGTCGACGCAGCTCGATCAAGTCGATGAAGCGGGGCGTGTGCGTGTTTGTGGTTCTGTGATCAGGCCTTGAGAGGGTCATGGCCCCAGTCTTTGCGATAGGGTGCAAGAGTGCAGCGTGTCAGCGCGGTCGTCAGCATGATCTCTCAACGTAGTTGCGGCGGACGACAACGAAAAAGAAAGGGGGAGAGAAAGGGAAAAAAGTGCCAAAGAGCATGGACATGGTTCGAGAAGAGGAGACGGGCAGATCGAGCTCAGCCAGTCGAGACAGGCTGCATATCGTCGTCTGGGATGTGTTGGTTCGGCGCAAGCTGGGATTGATCGTGCGCTTCGGGGCGCGTCGTCGGATCGACCAAAGCACGATCGAGATGTGATACGAGATGTTGCGCATTACGCACATCGAGCTGCATGATGTGGCTGAGCAAATGCGCACATTGGAGCTTTTCAGCTTCCGTGCTCTCGATAAGATGCATCGCTTCGGTGTTGAGTGCAGGATCCGCGGTTTTCGAGAGCAAAAGCGAGAGCTTGAGTGCTTCCGAAAGCAGACCGAGTGTTTGTGTAGAGCGCACCTGCGCGAGCGGATCAAAGTACACGACGCTGAGTGTCAGAAAGCTATACACAAGGTACGAGGGTAGATAGAGACGTACCATGATATCCGCCCTCGCTTCTGACTGGAACGCCTCTTGCGCTACACGGTATTTGTCCTTGTCGGCGATCTGCACGAGCGACGAAACAGGATAGAGACGCATCAGCCACTGGCTCGCGTGCGCAATGCCAAACACATGTTGACTTACAGTGGCAAGCGAGACGAGCTCCTTATAGCTGGACAGGAGCGTGTCGACCTCGGCATCGATCGTCTTGTTGACGCCTTCCTCCAACGAGTCGAGGTACGCAGCCGAGTCGCCCGACCGCGTCGGCGCCGCTGAGGCTGCCGCGGTAGAAGCTGTGGTGGCCGACGTCCCGATCTTGCCAAGATTCAGAGCAGTGGGCAGTGCAACGTCCGATCGGAATGTCGAGCTCGACGCGGACGACCATGTCGTGTCGGGTGATCCGCCTGCATACGAGCAATGCGCAAGAGTGGGTGCGTCAGATTCCATGTCGTAGCGTCGCAAGCCTGTCGATGCCGCGAGCGACGGGCATCTGTGTTGGTCGATTCTCGGCGCTTCCGCGCGGCGAGCAGTCACGCCGTCGTTGTCAAGTGAGTCGAACTCCAGTGCAGTAGATGTGGACGGCAAACAACACTTGTAAAACCAAAGCAGACATGGGCCAAGGAGCAACAACAACAAAAAACAGCCAACCAAACCAAACCAAACCAAATCTGAAACCAAACCCCAAAGCGGGCAGGACGGTGCAAACTTACTCTTCAGACTCTTGTAGCTTTTGGTCTTTTGCAGCTCCTCGTTCGACTTTTTCTGCTTGAGATGCTGTTCCTGCGCAAGATGCCTCTTGTTATAGCTAACCACCTTGCGCATGTGCTTGATATCGTCCTCGGTGTACTTTTCCTTGTTCTTCTCCGGGTTGCGCTCGAGGATATCGACGATCTTAGTGCCCGAGTTGTGGCCCACCGTCTCGCCTCCTTCGCCGTTTGTCCAGCCGGAAGACGTTGAGTCGTTCGACTTGAGCCACTTTTCCAGCTCGCTGGCCGTCATATTGACCAGCTCATTGAACTCTTTGATGACATCGGCGTCGGATTTCACCATGATGTGCAGATGATATAGATGCGAGTGCTGCACTGATTCGAAGAGTTGGCTTGCGGTGCTTGAATCGGGTTGCGCGAACAGTGTGGCAATGTAGCGTTTACGCAGTGTTAATGGATTAGATGATGGCACTGGGATGGATCAAGAACGTCCACGTTGGTGGGAAGGACGGCAGCAGCCGTGACACGCTCTCAGACAGTCTTGTGTCCTCGATGACCAATGTGGAGATGATCGAGCTCTGGCGCCACTGACAGACGCGGCTTGCTGGGTTCAACGCACCTCGACGCACGGAGAGAGTCTTGAGTCGGCGTCGCGTGCGGGTGTCAATCTGCTGGACGGCTCAAGCAGCTGGTAGATCCCTTATCGGCACGCTGCTAACATCATGTAAGCATGCTACCGTGTTGGACTATGAAGTCACCAAATCGTGAATGTTTTGCCGGTCAGTGTCAGGAATACTCGTGAATCGTGAATATTCGCCTGAATCGTGAATCACTCGGCTGTCTCAATCATGAATCTACATCACAGACAACTGAGTCAGCAGCTGCCGTCATGTTGACTTTCCAATCACGATTCGTGATTCGTACGTCACCGCATCTGCGGTGTGCGCCAGTAACAGAATGTTAGACTCTTGTACCAAATCGGGTCAAGATTTTCACCTAATCGTCCATCGGGCAAGATAAGCGCTCAGAACACAAAAATGCACGGACGTGGGACGCTGCAGGTGTTGCTTCCCTGCCTGAGTTTCCGCGGGTCCACGCCGATTGACTTATTTTTATCTTTATTTTTTAAAAATGTCTTTTGGTTGAGAGAAGTCGGTCTGATGGCTTGATAATGATAATAGCGGCCCATGCAGACCTCGTCAAATATGTGCATTGTGTGGTTCAGAAGACTTGACCTAGGGCTCTGTTATGAGGCATGAGCCAAACGCAAGAACCTCAGGCCGTGGACCGAAGTGAAGAGTCTCTTCAGGCTAGGCCTTGGCCTTGGCTGTCAGAACCAGAATCTATCACGTATGTAGGAAACCCTGCAAAACCTCAAGCACTAGCTCAGTAGGGGATTCGAAGCCGATTCATTTTGAGCATGGCTGATGAGCCAAGCACGAAGCTTGTTTTCAGATGAGCAAGAGTCACGAGTAGCAACGTCGCTGGCAGAGAACACGAAAAGCGACGTCGGAAGACTGCCGCAAGCACCAAGCTTTAAAGGTCGGGCTCAAGTGCGCCAGACACGAGAGGACCCTGCTGGTCTGAGAGCCACATCAAGTCACTTGGCAGCAACAGTGACAGTCGATTTTGATTTTGACCGGAGAATAGCCGACTTGCTTGTAGTCGCAGCTCTTGCACCTCGAGCTTGCCGTGTACAGTCATGAGTACAAGAACACGGCGGCCAAGTGCAAGTTCCTCTTGGCTCGCTTCGCCTCTCAACACTACCAACACCACCTTCAGTGCCTTTCTCTGACCAGCAAAACAATGTCGATTCCAAGCATCAACCTCGAGCACGCATTTACGCTTAAACTGCCCATCGGACCGTCACTTGCGATTCCCGGCACCCCGGTTGGTGATCGCTGTACGTAGTTTGGTACCTTGTTTCGCCGTTCCAGATCGACTCGATTGCGTGAGAGCTGACCCTTTCCTCGCTTGCTTCACTAGCTTACATCCCCGTGCTGGGCGGAACACTGACAGGAGACGGCCTTGAAGCCAAAATTACCCCCGGCGGCGACTATGCCATTGTCAAGGACGGCTGGGGCAAGCTCGACGTGCGCGTTCATGCCGTGACGTCTGATGACGAGGTCATCTACATCCAGTACTATGGTCAGCTCGAAGTCACGCCCGCCGTGGGCAAGAGTAAGTTGTCTCAGCACTTGTTGCATAGCGTTCCGTACACTCATCTCCAATCACTCTTTTCCCTGGCATCACAGTCTTGGGTGGCGACGCAGCAGCCAGGTCGACCAACTTCGACGACGGATACCTCTTGGTGAGTATGCCTTTCTCTTCCGTTCTAACAAAATATCGTCCAAAGTTTGCGTTTCGTTGACAACTCGAAAACGGGTGATCGTCTTGGTATCCACAGACAACCCCAGTCCTCGAAGCGCCCGTCAGCTCGAAACATGCCTGGGTCAACCGTACCATCTTTGTTGGCAAGGGAAAGCTTGAGGTTCTGAGCGACGGCGTCACTGTTGGTGAGTACTCTGCTTCTGTTCTTCTTGCTGAACGCGAGAATCGTGCTCTATAAACCATTTGCTGATTTCTTCCTCTCCTCCGTTGCCGTGACTGTACAGTGTACGAGATCTTCAAGGCCAAGTGAGCCGTGCAAATGGATATGATAACGCAACAATTACAATCAAGCGACGAAAAACAAGTGTGCATTCATCAAGCGCGTACGCTGGTCGCGTCATTGTTGTCAGTGCTACTGATGCCCGTGCCGTCGAGGACGAATTGCCAGAATGACGGATCAAAATTGAGCAATTCGTCGAGCAGTTGCGAGTCTGACATATGAAGTTGTTGCTGCACCTGCTGGTCCTGCAAGTGTTGCTCAAGCTGATGCTGATGACCCGCCACGGCCGAGCCAGCTGCAGCGAATGGACCGCCTCTACCGAAGGATGCTTGCTGGGGAGTTTCGACGGGCATACGGTATTCCCACCACATTGGTTCCCTCGAAACACCTTCGTCTGCAGATACAACTGGCACTGCTGCATTCGAGCTGGGCACCGACTTGTCAGTGACCGGCGCTAGACCGGTGTGGCTGTTGGGAAATGCACGCAAGTTGGATTCCCAGGCAAGCAAAGGCAAGCTGGGTGAATTCGTCTCGCTTCCTCCGCTGGAACCACTGTTCTTTGACGCTGCAGTGTCGCTCGACGTTCTTGCGCTGGATGCGGCCGACAGAAGCGCCAGCCCTTCAGCTGCGTTCTGCATCTGTCCCTTGGTGGCAGTGGTTGACGATTGCTCCTCAGCCGCCCATGCATCTTCAACACCATCCGCGTAACCATCGCCACCAGCCAGAGGTTGACTGATGCCACTGATGTGCATCGCTCGATTGAGCACCTTGGCAGCGCGTTGCGCCATGTAGTTGTCCGACAGCTGGCTGACAGCTTCGAAAATGGTGACAATATCGCGACGCAGCGAGTCGGTGGTAGTATCTGCGAACCCAGGATCGATGTCATCAAGATGCTGATGGAAGTGACGATGATGCGAACGGACCAGTGGAATGGCGAGGTTGACAGCGGCTTGCATGTGCGCCGAACACGTCCATCCGACATAGAACTGCGATGACGTGAGTGATTGCAGCTTGCGGATCACCGGGATGCTGCGGATGCATCGACGTCCATTCTCAACTACGGCGGCCTGTATTTCGCTCAGAAACGTCGGTGGTAGCCAAGCGGCGTGCATGTGTTGTACGTGATCGATGCTTCTTTGCTTGAGGTGCGCTAGAAAGCTGACATCCACCGCGCTGGGCATTTCATAGTCCTTGTCATCGTCTTTGCGCGCATCGCTGAGACTCTGCAGTCGATCCGACAGCAAGAGCCAGGCGCGACAGAGAATCGAGGTCATGTAAAACACGGCCGAGTTGAGCATGAGGATGCTGGCCATGGTTTTGGCCTCGATGGGATCTGGTGCAGTAATGGTGGCATTGATAGCTCGATCATAGCCTACACCGGCTCGTGGGAGGAAGACAGTGTACCATTCTTCCAAGCGCGCTAAGATCTGACGCGTCTGTCTAGCCATGTCCCGCATCTCTTCCTTGGTGCATTTGGCAAGTGCCTCCGGCTGTAAGAGGTGGGTCTCGGTCTTGGTGACCAGCTCTACGAGCGGTGGGATGACGCTGGTGAGCGAAGTGGACACATGAAAGTAGGTGCGAACCGTGTCGCGCTCTCGCTCTGATTTGATGCGCCAGGTAAAAGATGCATCTTCCATGTCAGGGAATTGAGTAGCACGTTGGTGGGCGATTGGAGTCGACTGCGGCCATGCTGACAGGGGTGGTAGCTGGCCAATATGCTCCAGATGGGCCTGGCCGACGTTGAACGACATGACACGCAGGTAGGCAAGATCTTTGCGGCAATGGAAGGCGAGCCATTTCGACGACATGATCAGTTCCATCATGATGGTTCTTCTGCGCTCGACTTGTTCGCGCGTGAGGCCGAGCCAGGAGGGGCGCAACTCGTTGTCGAAGCCGGCGCGGATGCTGGATGAGATGGCACGTTCGGTGAACCTAGCCATGAGCGACTCTTTGCCAATGCAGCGAAAGTAGAGGCTCATGTTGAGCATGATTTCGATCATATCGCACGATTCTGCTTCGGTGCGCCCGGAACGAAGGGCGGGCATCGACTCGATGATAGACACAGCTTCCTTTGCCAGCTGGGTATGGAGCGATCGAATGGGTACGGCAAAGTGTATGGCACGGTCGCGATTGTCGGAAAGGAAGAGAGCAGAGCAGGCGACCAGAGTGAGAACGCGCACAGCAAACACATCCGAGATGGCTTGGCGCTCAAAGGCATACTTCCAGATGGCAACAAAGCGAGGAGCCTCGTTGCATGTCATGAGCCAATCTCCTTCGGTAAACATGTAGTGCATCATGCGGTGCGTGTCCTTGAGCGGCGGCAGGATGCTTCGAAGGTGTTGCCAGCGCTGACGAGCTGCGCGGGACGGAGGATCTGTCTCGCCCGGTGTATCTTGGCTAGGATCGATTCGATACTCGTAAACGTCTGCGGCAGCATTGTCATCTTGGCGGTTTTTTTGCGTACTGGATGATGCCGCACATGGGGCTTGGCTGAGTAAGGATTCGAGACGGGCCATGGATTGCTTGATACATTGGATCTCCTCGGTGATGCCTGGAACGGCGCGAGCAGTGCCTGCAAATGAATCTGTTGTAATGTTCTCTTTCGAGGAGGCTTCGGTGCGTCTCCTCTTGTGTTGCGCGCCCATTCGATCGACATAAGGTGATGATGACTTCGGTGCATATTCGCTCAGGTCCGATGGCATGGAGACAGATGCAGCTATCGCACGCGGCTGGGATGTCGCACCAGCGGGGCCGACTGTGTTGTAGCTTGGTTCAGCTAGATGACTGGCATGGAAATGACCTGTAGCCGCCGAGGAGGATGCCGACCCTGCACTAGAGCCACCAGCGGTACCAGCGCTAGGATCGGAGCATAGCTGTGTAGTGCCTCTGAGTACGCACGACGAGCAAGGGCGTGCATGATCGCACTTGGACTTGCGTTGCCGGCAGGGCAAGCAGCTGATCTTTGTGCGCTTTGGTGGCAAAACATTCGACGGCGACGGCGACGCTGGCAACGAGCTGGATCCCGCTCGAGAGCCGTGAGCGTCGGCTCGTCCGTCTTTCATGATAAGGAGCGCGACAGAGACCGGAAAATCCGAAAAAGGTGTGCGTTGCCTACCCAGCACCTCCTTCAAGGAACCAGTAACTAGATCCGGCGGCGGAAGGTATGTGCGCGAGTCGCTCGATGCGTTGCTGAACTGCTGGGCGTTGAACGATACGCAAACTTGGACTCGCCAACGATATTCGATCAGCGCTAAGACGATGGACGCTTCCACGCAGAGAAGCGTAAGCAGACAGGCAATCACGAATCTTTTGACAAATAGCGGCTGGCAAGGATGCGGAAAAAGGCACGTCTTAATCACTCACGACTTGTTAATAAAAACGCGGTTGAGCCTCCCTCTGTCACTTTGCCTGCGAATCGGATCAGCCGCGGGATTCCAACGCTGGATTTGGCTCCCGCGGCGGTCACACTTTTTTCCCTTGCTCTCGTCTGGATTCACAATTTATCAATTCGAAGATTCACAGATGTTTGACTATCACACTTGAGCTTTTAGTCTCTGCTTTCGATTCACGATTGTCACATTGTCCCAATCCAGCCCATGTCGGATGCTCTCGATTTGGATCAGCTTCAGGCTCAGCTGGAGCTCAAGCGCTCGGCTTTGGCCGATAGCATCCTGTCCAAGCTGCCTGGCCTGAGTGCTGATACCTCTTCCTCTTCCTCCTCTACCGCCTTACCCAAATCGGCTCAGCATCAACAAAACTCTCGGCCACGACAAGCAAATCTCGGCGTCGGAGCAACTCCCAAGCAGCAGAACGCAGATAGCAGCGGCAGCACCCGCGGTCCACGCAGCGCAGCCGATTTGCGTCTCAAAGGTGCACTGACTGCAAAGCGCAAACGATGGCAGGACCAAGAGCCTGCGGTGCAAAACGAGTCAGACTCAGACGACCAAGAATCTAGCAGAGTAAATGTCATCAGTGCTAACAAAAAGTCGAAACACGAGAACAGCCAAACCACCAGTTTATCCAACGTTGGCATCCCCAAACCAGCGAACAAGGACCCGTTCGCTGTCAACGGCATCCAAGCACAAAAGGCTGCCCAAAACCAACCTCGTATCGTCGTTATAAACGGTGAGACGATTGATCTTTCCAAGCTCAGCAAAACGCAGCGCAAAAAGATCAACAAGCAACTCAAGGCACAGCACAACCAGCAGCAAGATGATCAGGCTCAGGACGAGGTCTTCAAGCCTGCCACCACAACCACTTTGGCAGACGCACTTTCCACGCCAGAGTCTCCACTTACTTCATGCTCCAAGGCTACGTCACAGACTCCGTCATCTAATAACAATCAGAGCAGCAGTCCTTCAGGCGCTGCATTGACGCCACTCCAATCACAAATGTTGAGCAAGCTCTCCGGCTCTCGATTCCGCACCATCAACGAAAAGCTCTATACCACAGCATCGGACGAAGCTGTTCGCATGATCGATGCTGCGCCCACCATGTTTGACGAGTACCACCAAGGCTTTCGCGAACAAGTACGATCCTGGCCCAAGAACCCGCTTGATCGTATCGTAGAGCTCTTCGACCCGTCACTCTCAATTTACAAGGATAAGGATAAGGGCAAGGGCAATGGGAAAAGCAAAAGCAAGGGTACGCCATCGCAACCATCAGGGCCGTCTGACCGTTCTAAACCTCGTTACGCTCCTGGCGCTTTGGTGGTAGACTTGGGCGCGGGCGAGGGTGGTTTGGCCAAGAAGCTGTCACCGAAAGCTGTCAAGGTGCTGTGCTACGACTTGATCACCACCAGCGACGGATGGGTTAGAAAGCAAGATACTGCTGCGATCGGCGGGCTGCCGTTGCCCGGGTTTTTCCTAGACACTGATCCGCTTGGCCTGGGGGCCACACCAGAAGGTGTTGCGCAAGGCGTAGCCGATGTTGCCGTCTTCTGTCTCAGTTTGATGGGGACCAACTGGATCCACATGCTTTTGGAAGCCAAGCGCGTATTGCGTACTGGCGGCGAACTGATCATCGCTGAAGTCTCGAGTCGATTTGGCGACGGCTTTGAAGCGTTCATTCGTATTGTCAAACTGCTTGGCTTTGGCTTGGAACATAAAGATGCAAGCAACACGCACTTTGTTCTGTTCGAGTTCGTCAAGCTCTCCCAGCGAGACCATCTAGCCTCGCTCTCTGCGCTGCAAGACGACAGCCAGATTGATCCGACCCATACGTCCTTGGACGAGCTTGCGCAACACGGCAAAACACTGCTCAAGCCGTGTATCTACAAACGTCGATAAACGTATTCACGCGCGTTGCGCATCGATGCGATTTTCTTTCTCACTCACTTGTTGGTGCACGTGCAAGGATGAATATAATGGATCATTCGAGATTCACGATTAGATGCCGTAAACATGTCAAAGTGTAAGCGTGAATGGTGAATGTTGCTATCCTTGATGTGATGTGTGATGGTGCTAAAATGGTCGGAACAATGAATGGTAGTGCTAGATTCACGTGCTGCTGCCGTTCAACTCGCTCGCAATGCGAGCCCGTATGTCGTTCAAGCGCCACACTGCACCGGTCGCGTGATTGTGACCCATCCTGACAAACTCGTTTCCCCCGGTACTACCACCATCAGTACTCGGGCTGATAACCATCAAGAAGCCTGGCGCGATCCTGCCCAGAACATCGATTGCCTGTCTGCACTCTCTTGTGCTCATGTGGATCTTGACACTCTTGGCGAGTTTTGCCAAGAGATCCTGCATCGGTAGGGTGGGCGATCTGGTGATGCCGTTGGATGAGAGAGTGGTTCCGTTCGAGAAGAGCATGAAGAGGATCGAACAGAATTCGGGGAGGCGCGAGACGAGCGCTCGTTGCGAAAGCGCTTGCATCGGCGTCATGGATCCGCTACTAGAGGCAGTGAGCGATGGCAGCGATGCAGTTCGACGCAGTTGTTCTTTGGCGGCGATGCGTTCGCGAAGCGTCAGGGCCGACGAGGTGGTGGCAGTCGCGGAGGCGAGGTCGACAGCGGGAATGTATTTGATCGGTTTCGAGGGCGTCGGTGGATCAGCAGCGCCAAAGAGAGATCGATCCTTGTTGCGATGCGGTGTGGATAGGCCAGGTGCAAGCGAGGGAAGTGTGGCGAGTGGGACGGGCCGGACAACCCGAGGATCGTCAAGTGGAAATTCGGGATGCCAACGATGCAGCTCTGTGCCTTCCATAGGCACCTCCCCCGCCTCATCCTTCGCCACAGTCGCAACAGAGGTGGCGGTAGAATCAGGCGCAGAATGCAATCGAGGCATCGACTTGGAGCTGCGCACGACGGTGCTAGACACTTCGTCGATGAGCGATTGCTTGCCCTTGAGCGATGGACCAGCAGCCAATACCTCGGATTGCTCGGCATCGTCCGATTCGTCGTCGGTAAGCCCAGCACGGTCTAACTCGCTTGGATCCATGTAGAATGTACGCTTACCCAAACGTGGTCCACCCGATCGTGTAGCCGACGGCGTCAGCAGCCCACCTGCGCCCATCACAACTTCCCTCGGTGGCGCTGCGCCCAGCCGGGCGTGGTCATCGTCGTGGTCAGTATCGCTAACAGGCCCGGCTGCGATGCCCAATCCGACCACCTCCTGCTGCTCTCTACGCGACGGCGTGGCCGGCTCTTGTCGCCATCCTTCTGTCTTGCCCAACCCAGCCGCACTCGGCCGTGGAACAGAGATCCCCTGTTCGTCCAACCACAACTGGTGGTAGCGCGCACAACGCTCTCTCAGCCTCCTGCCTACTTCGGCCTTTCGCGTTTCCAGCCCGTTGTTCCACATGGCGACCACCGACATTCCCTCCCTCGCCTTGGCTGCGCCCATGCTAGTGCTGCTGCGCAGCTTTGGCGAACTGGCTGTTTTGGATGGTGTTGGTGAATTCGCTCTTGGTTTTCTTCGCGGCGAAGACAGGAGCGGTGACGAGTGGATGAATGGAGATCGAACTTTTCGTTCCGAGCTAGGCGGAGGAGTAGTGCACCGCGTTGCGGGCATCTTGGGCGTCCCCAGCAAGCGCTCATCAAACCCTTCCGAGCACGAAGGCAAAAGGGGGGATGATTGCACTTGAACGCCACCAAAGTTGACTTGGGTGGGAGGCGTGCGTGGACGAAGAGAACGTTTGATCTCTAGCTCGATACCAATCCCCCAATCCAGCGCTCTGCGCCCGGTCCGAGGGTCCATGCTTCTCGTTTTAGAAACGATAAATCCCAACCCTCGCACTTCCTCGTCCTCGTCCCTTGACACGGCTTCCTTTGCTGATGAAGAGGCAGAGGACGAGCGATGGAAGTCAACCCATACGCTAGCAAGGCGTTTGAGCTCGGTAGGACCTAACCTTCGACCACCGGATCGCTCGACGAGCGGACGCAGCGCGGTGTACGAGATGAGGTTCGGAAGTCGGACTGTCTTGGTCTGTCTTCTTTCGGTGTCCTGGTTAAGGACCGAGTCCGAGAGATCGTCGTCGGACAACTGGGCGGACGATTCGAGCGTGGCACTAGCACAGCCCGCGGTTGCGAGGTGTACCACGAGCGCATGCTCCAGTGCCACATGAAGCGTCAGTAAGCTCGAGTAGAACGACGGCAGAGGCAAGTCGGAAGCGAGCACATGCTTGGGCTGTGGCAGTTGGATCTGGTCCTCCTCCACCAACGCTGTAGCATCTGAACTGATCTCGGTATGCGACAAGCCAGCGCCGTGCAACGACGACAACGATGAGGGAACTGCCGCTGCCTCGACCGGTTTCGGCACCAGACTAGGCGCACTCGAAGACGCAGGCAACTGAGCACCTCGAAACACGGCAGCCGCGTTGACGGTAGCCATCGGAGGGAGAGGCAGTCCTTTTGCTCTTTGTCTTACGCCTCTTGGCGTGAAGTAAGCGTCTTCGTCATCCTCGTCCACAATCATCCTCAGCGCCTGTGCCTTGGGCGTATCCCCAAGTCTCGACAGCAACGGACTCTTGCTCGGCGATCCCAGCATCACCCTGGTGCCTTTGGACCGGCCAGGTGTTAGTACAAGTCCATCTTCTTCTTCCGTTCCCAGTGTTTCGGTCTCGCCCGTAATCAGCCGACGAGGCGTGCTGGTGAGCGTACGAGGTGTCTTACTCGGAGAGCCCGATTTGGGCGGCGTCGCCATCTTCCGTTTCGTTGGGCTGGAGCTGCTTTCAGCGATCGCAAGATGGGAGGGAGAAGATGCAGCTCTGGACGATGACCTAGGCAACATTAGGTACATCTTGTTGGTATCTGGATCGGTTCGGACTGAGATGGGCGAAGTTTGGGACGGTTCCAGAAGCGGACAGGATCGAGCCGATGCATGCGGAGTGGTAGGTGGTGTACCAAGCAGTGAGACTGGCGCAGCTTGACGGTCTGAGAAGGAGCAAGATGCAGGCGCAGAGGGAGAAGTGGACTGGAGCAGGCTCTCGTTCTCGGCCATGATGCGATCCACTTCACCTTGGTCGGGCGTCCTCAGTCGTGTGCGAGCCTGTCTACGCGGTGTCGACTTTTTCGGCGAGGCAGGCTTCGATACTGAAGCCTCTGGTGCTGAAACCGTGTCGTGACTAGAGCTTGGTGATATCGATGTCGGCACACGAGTCTGTAGAGTCTCTGACGAGCCGTCTGCGACAGCTGCAGTTTGTACGAGCGGCGTAGCGACATCTTTGACTGGTTTCGACTTAACGGATCGATTAGCGCGGCTAATAGAGGCTTTTGACGCTGCAAAATGAGCAGAGATTCCTCTGTTGGGCGCCATTGTGATGTGAAAAGCTTTGAAGGATCTAGTATGTGCTCCTTCTGATGTAGCGGAACGTGTGCCTCCGTTTTACCAGCCGGCCGCTTGGCGACCCCGTGCTTTGGCGACGAAATGAAGCAAAGCTGCAATGATGTCTGAGAGACGGCGTGATGGTTGAGATTCTCAAAATCGAGTCCTACAGAGTCCTGCCATGTACCAAAGGAATGGTGATGAAGGTCCGTTGGTGTCGATAGGTAGTGGTGAATGCATATCAAGCACGAACACGAAAGCCACTCACGTCGAAATCTGCACGAGAATAGAATTTCATTCAACTCGTGACTGCAGTGAACCCTTTGTGCTTCGTGCTTCGTGCTTCGTGCTTCACGCTAGCCGTTCAAACCACGAATCGTGAATCGTGAATCGTGAATCACGAATCCTAAACCACAAGCCACAAGCCACGAGCATTGTTTGAATTTGTGCATTGACACGCCCTAACATGTAGTAGTTTAGTGACGTGCCATCGTGCATACGCTGCGATTCTTCGTGCTTGTTAGCTGTGGGAGCCTCCACAGTCACAGAGAGTCGTGATTCACGATTGTGGTGCATCGTCCTTCCAAGTGTTCAGAGATACGTGGTACGTCCTCGGTGATGCTGCTCTTCACCCAGTCATCACCACCAAGCGCAAACTGGCAGCGCAGACGATCCCGCAATGACATCGGCAGCAGCGAGCTTGGCCGGCCGAACTTTCGAGGAGATTCTTCGTACTCCACCACCCACGCTTGCAGCTGGTGTGGGTGTATTGATCGACATGGCTCTCTTCTGGAAAGCTGCTGGTCCCGAACGCTACTTTACACGGAGTGATGACTTTGACGATCAACTCATCAAACGCTATTCTACGGTCTACCCTGAAGTACATGCCGAACGCATCACGCCCATGATTCCTACGTGTTCAAGTACTGTCGAGACTCGGCTAGCAGAGGAGTATCTCGGAATGATGCTCCTGCTCGACCAGTATCCGAGAAATGCGTTTCGCTCCTCTCCCAAACAGTACCAATCCGACACACTCGCAAGAAAGTGGGCCAACATAGCCATCAAGCACGGTCTGGACAGAAAGATCGATCAGACGCTCTGCACTTTCTTCTACCTTCCCTTCGCACATTCCGAGAGTCTGGCAGATCAAAATCGAGCGGTTGAATTGGGCGAGAGACTCGGCGATCCGTTCTTGGACTTTGCCAAGCAACATCGAGACGTTGTCGCCAAGTTCGGCCGGTTCTGTCATAGGAATCAAGTCATGGGCAGACAAACAACGGATGAGGAAGCTCGTTGGATTGCCACTGAGGCCCCTGCTTGGGCTAGATCTTAGCGGTCATCATGCAAGCACGCTCTCCTATCCCGAAAATTTAGAGCATTCTGCCTTTTAGTCGTTCACCGCTCACATCTCAAATCCGTTGGCAACGCAGGCAGAATCGACAAATTCACCACTTGGCAATCGGAACGTGACATGGGTAACCAGTCCTGAGCTTCCCCTAATGGCTACTAGTACAAGATATCGATTCTATCATCACCCTCTGCCTCTCCATCCCGCTCTTTCCATCATCATCTCTCCCCTCCCCGGGTAAACTCTGCATTGTCATGACATGCTGAGTCCAACTCCCGCTCGTTATCCTTCAGCCAGCTTTGGGGCCCGGTGATGGGCTCGGCCCTACAGGCGCCGGCGACGACTCCTGTCCGCTCGGCCCAGGCGTCGCAGTGCCTTCTCGAGCGCCAGTGCCAGATCCAGTTCCAATTCCAATTCCACTTCCACTTCCAGTTTTTTTCTTCTTCTTTCCACTCGTGCCCTTCTTCCCTTGCTGTGCTGCGAGCTTGTTGGCCATCTGGAGCAGCTGCAACTGTCCGGGCGTGAGCCTGGCTAGCTGCTTGCCTCCGCTGGCGCCATTCTCTTGCTGTTTGCGTAACAGCGCAATCAGCGCCGCTGCTTCTGGGTGTGCAGCAAGCGCCGAGAGCGCCGAGAGCGGGTCGTCGCTGTCGGTTCCTGTCGAGCCAGAGCCAGAGCCAGCAACAGGAGCTGGCGTGCTAGAAACCGAAGAAGATCCCAACGTAGAGCTGGTCCCGGCTGCAGCAGGAGCTGGTGCAGCGCCGCTCGAGACTGACTTGCTAGCACCACTGCCAGCAGTGCTGACAGATGCCGGTGGGTCTGGCGTCATTGGCTTAACAGTCGAGGCTACTTTCTGCGTCGTGGTTGATGAGACGGCTGGCACGGTCACACTTGGCTTTGTTGGTGAGGCGCTGTGACTTGTAGCAGGGGCGGAAGCTGTGGCCGAGATTGGCGGGACAATCTCGGCTGCGGCAGATTCAACCGGCACAGAAGTTCGGAGTGGTGTGCTTGGCAGCACAGACGTCTTGGCCGTAGCGATGGATGGTGCAGAAGATGATGTCGCTCCTAGAGAACCGGCTGCTAACGAGTCGGCTACTGGTGCAGATTTGGCGCTTGGAGTTGGCGTCGTAGCAAATGGTTCTGTGCTTAACGCTTTGGCGTTGGCGCCGACAACTGCATTCTGAGAGCTGGTCGAAATTGATGGCTTGTTCGGCTCAGGTAGCACCGGCTTGGATAGCATCGCCGTTGATTGAAGAGACACGGCAGATCCGGGAGCGTTGGTCAGCGATGTTGTCACCGGCACAGCCGCAGTGGTTGTACCCGCAGAGTTGGCCGGCATAGCTGGCTTGACAGGCGACGCCGTGCCATTTGCTGCAATGCCGGCCTGGACGTTGGACAAGGAAGCATCTGGAACCGGGGAGGAAGCGGAAACAGACTTGGAAGTCGCAACCGTTGGTTTGCCATTTGCCGCCGTTACATTGGGCGAGGCTTTGGCAGGTGCAGAATTGGTATCCTTCTTCTGTGCTGCCATCTGCTGCTGCCTCATGCGCTCCTTCAGATGAGTGACGAGATACGCTTGTAGCACCTGAAGAGCCTGCTGAGCTCCCAAACCTTCGATCTGCGCCAACTGTCCTGCATTCAGATGGCCGAACACTTGAGGACTGAGGTAGAGCTTGCCATCGTGATGCACGATGGGGGGTGTCTCGAGAAGCGATTCAATAGTGCCAGGAGCAGCTTTTGGCTTTTCAGACGTAGCAGCAACAGCCGAAGACGGTGGCGTACCTATGATGAGCGGAATGCGGATAGCCGGCAACGAGCCAGGGGTTCCAGCAGCCGCTGATGCTCCTGCTGCTCCTGCTGTTCCTGCTGTTCCTTCTGCTCCTGCTGCTTTCGCCGCTCGTGCCGCAGATGTTGGATTGATTGGTGCCGCTGTTGCACCAGCGATCCCAGCAACGGTGCCTGGTGTCAACGGAACCGGTGTTGCGGGTGCGCTACCAGAATCAGATTTACCAGCAGCTCCTCCGTTACTAACCACGGCTGTTGGAGCAGCCGAAGCAGCTTTAGCCGCCTCTTCTTTCTGCTTGGCAAGGTTGACACGGTGTTGCTCTGCCAGCTTGGAGTCCGACATGGTGTAAAAAATGCCTTTACCAGGATCGCCAGGCCTACGTGGAATGCGGGTAAAGCAGCGTGATGAGCTGATGGCGTAACGGACGGAGCTCTGCCAGTCTCGACCAGTGTGCCTGCCGTTGCGTTTGAACCAGATCCATCGGTTAGCAATCCACTCATACACGTCTTGGAGCGTAAGCTTGCCCCCCCTCTTGGCACAAAGATCCGAACGGAGTGCTTGCGAGATGAGCTCAACGTTGGACAGATCTGGCTTGTCTTCGGGTCCTGGTGGTGGCTTGGCAATGGGTGCGGCTAGCGTTGGTGTCGCACTTTGGATTGGTGCAGGAGTCGTAATGCTAGACGCAGAACCATCAGATGCGCTTGCGGCTGCCTTTTGACTCTCCTTGGCTTTTGCATTGGCAAGACTGGCTGCTGACGCAATGATGCTAGCCGTTGTGGGGTATGTGGACGGATCCGAGCCTGAAGCAGCGGTCGGAGACGGTGCAGGCGTTGAAGTGGGAGGAGCGGGCAGGGGCGTTGTGGTAGACGTCGATATGGACGCATATGGAGTGGTGTTGGCGCCCGCTACGCCCGACCCGCCCGACCCGCCACGCCCAGAAGCGACTGAAGGAATCAAGGGCAACGAAGACGGCATCTGTCCCACAGTGTATGGCAAAGGCGGGGCTGGAGGCAACCCATATCCCGGCATGGAGCCAGAGACAGCACTGGCAGCAGCAATGATGGCTGAAGCTGCCGAAACTGAACTAGGATCGATGGGTCCGGGTGCCGGAGGCAATGTTTGGCTGCTGTACGCTCTCGGGAAAGATCCCATCGGCATCGACGAGCTGGCCGCACCAGATGGTGTGGGCTGATCTTCTGCTGCTGCACCCTTCTTCTTCTTGGTTTTTGGCTTTGCGGGCTTCGCTTTGGCTGAGGTGGCCGAAGCAGGCACGGCTTTGTCGTCACCTTTCTGGACTGTGTCAGAAGGGGCTGCAGTGGCGGCAGTTGCGACTGATGTGGCGGTCAAAGCCGGTGTGGCTGTCGGTGCAGGAGCAATGGCTGATATGGAATCAGAAGCAGTCGGCACTGCCGTCGCCTTTGAAGGTGCCATTGTAGGATCTACCTTAGAGGATGATGTCGCTGCGGACGTGGCCGGCTGTGGTGTCGCGGGCTTGACATCGACCATGATCAGATCATCGTCTGCTTCTGCTGCTCCAGCATCTGTGACGGCAGCAGGCATTGAGACAGTCGGCTTCTCAGTAGCTGTCGTAGCGGCTGGCACATCGGCGACAGCCTTTCCCTTCTTGGGACTGGTGGATGCGGGGCGGGAAGTAGCATCGGCCCGAGCCTTGGCGGCTTTGGCACGTTTGGCCGCATCGAGAGCTTCAATGCCAATGGGGGTGCCCACCTTGAGTGTAGGCTCCTCGTTGGTGACTGGTTCACCTCTCTTCCTCTTGCGCCCAGCAATGCCTGCGCCCAAGGCCCAAGTAGGTGTAGGCGAGCCCTTCTTGACGGCAGTTGTGTCTGCTCCTTCACTTCCTGAAGGCTGTGCCGTCTCTTTCGCAATCTTTGCCTTGCCAGCTTTGGCACTCTTAGTGCTCTTCTGACCCTTGGCACCTTTTGCTGGGTGCTTTCCAGATACGCCTGCATGAGCATTGCTAGGTGGCCGCGGAATGGTCTGTTCGCCGTCGCTACTCTGTTCCCCGACGCTAGGGGTGCCGAGACTGTCGCTGTCCTCCCCATCAGGGCGAGTTTGAGGTAGGGGACCTTTGGTGGGCATCTTTCCACGACCTGCTCCTTTACCCTTGCCCTTGCCCTTACCCTTGCCTGCCGCTCTGTTGGCGAGGGCAGCCGCGGTCGTCTTGGCAGAAATCTTTGCTTTGCTCTGTGCTCTGCCCTTAGCTTCATCCTGGAAGACTTCCGTAGACTCGTCAAAGGCAGACTCATGTGCAGTGACCGCTTTGCCTACTTTGGACTTTGGCTTGAGCACGAGCCTTCGTTTGGGTGGATCAAGTTTGCCCCTACCAGCAGCTACTGATGATCTTCTACGGCCGGCGATAGTGGCGCTGGCAGCTTGCGTCGTATCGTAGCTGACTAGCTCGTTGTCGTCATAAGCGTCATCGCCATCTTGATCGCTCGAAACCGAACTAGCAGAGCTGTGTGGTTCCTCTCCAGCATTCTGTTTATCGTCATGATCCTCTTGGTCATTGTCGTCGTCTTCTGCTTGACCTTCACTGCTGAGATCGGAAAGCGAGTCGGACTCGGAATGGTGTGCTCGCTGACTGTCGCCGTCGACGCTGTAGGCGGCTTCACCGGGAGGCGGTGGGAGCACAAAGTAGAATACACGTTCTGCGATCTGGATCTTGGTGCGTTTGCCAAGCACAACGATGCCTCCCCTTTCAACCCAGACATCGTCGACGAAAGCTCCATTGCGGCCGACGACCATCAGTACGAACTGACCTTCGCCTTGATCCGGATCTATGCCTGGTCCTACACCGCTGTGCGATGCCAAACTGTAGGGGTCCTGAGCGGTCGCGTCCACGTCAGATAGATGCGAGCCGTTGACACGGTTGAGGGCGGTGGGTGATGTGATGCGATAAGGTGCAGCGCCATTGCCGCTCGAGACGCGACTGTGCGTTGGAGTGCCATTAAGAAAGACCGAATTGGGAGGATGGATGGGGCCGGTATAGTAGAAAATCCGTGCGTGCAGCCTCGAGATTGATTTGAGAGGACCAAGGTCGACGTCAACGTCGCCTTCGGTCTTGGACTCGGAGGTGATGTGCGCCTGCAAGAGACCCGAAGCGGCGTTGGGCAGTTGTGGCGGCTGCGCGCCTGCAGGCTGATTGGGCTGTAATTGGCCAGGTCGACGTCCTATGGTGACATCGAGGGTCTGTATGTAGTAAGAAAAGCCTGGAAACTCGAGCTTGGCATAGGCTTGGATAGGACCTTGGTCCTGGTCCTCATCTTCGGGTTCAAGGTCGTCGAAAGCTTCGTCATCCCAGTTCATGTCCTGATGTGTGAGTGCCTCATTGAGATCGACAGCACTCTGGAAGGCCTGCTGTGCAGCGTCAAAGGCGGGGTCGACGGACGCAAGTGCGGCAGAGGAAGGGTCAAGCATAAGACCGTCGTACGCATTGATGAGTTGATCCGAACTCGCATTTTGAGCAGCGAGATTGGAAAGATGTGACAAGAGACCGTTGCCCTCTGCTAGCGACGCCAGAAGCTTTGCGTCTTCCTCGTTGAGCCCAGCAGCTGCTGCCTGCAGTGATGCTGGCATAGATGGAGGTATTGAGGCATCTGTATTTGATGCAATTGGGAGGCTCATGGAAGGGCTGCTGACCAGATTCGGCATTTGAGCCTGATCAATCGCAGAGGCAGCATCTGCACTCATCCCACTGCCCTCGGGCACTGAGATGGAAATAGGAGCTGCCGAAACTGGAGTGCTATCGAGCGTATGCGCCGAGGTGGATGCTATTGGATTTGGGTTCTCTATGCCCGGTGGTGAAGCTCGGCGTGTGGGCGACGAGGGCTGCGTTGGCGCAGCCGACTGTGTACCAGCCATGATTCGAGCAGCGATCGGGGCAGGGTTTTGAGTTGCTCCGGTCAAGGGCAAATGCTGGTGACGAGACGCATGAGTGGATACGAGACGAATGATGCTGCTTGGTGATGGATGGATGGCAGGTGGGTGATGAGATGAAGGATGCAGCGGGGCAGCGGGGCAGACTAGGTTGAAAACGCCACGCCGTTAAATAGCCGTTTTCCGAACGCTATCGTCCGTGTTGCTTGTTCAAGTTGCTTCTTCAACAGGGAGGATGATACTCGGACCTATGCTGAAGATGAGAGCTGGCACGTATCAACGATGAGGGTCGTGGTTAACGTGAATTTGCGTGGCGACAAGTTGGCTAACGGATTCGTGCCGATGTTCGTCGTAATACCACCAAAGGATCCGCCGTGATCAGAAGCGAAACACACGACCCGATCTGATGTGATGTGATGCAATGCAATGAGACGCGCGCTGGCGTAGTTGGGTGTAGTGGCGGTTGTGATCAGAGATCGAGGTGGGGGTTTTTGCGTCTTGAATTCGATGATGGTGTCGACAGTCATCCCGACCAATCGTGAATCACAATGTGGATAAATCTGCAACTTTCCGTGATTTTAATACTCGTGATCCACGAATCGTGAATTCCACTCACGACTCACAACTCACAACTCGTGACTGAGGCTCAAAAACAGGGTTAGGGTTCGCTGTGCCTGTTGCTCCGCACGCAGCGAGCTGTCGTCCATTTCCGATTTCCATCCTTGTTTCTTTTTCTTTTTTGTTTCGAGTTTTTCTCTTTTTAGGACACACAAACTAAACAGCCATGTCGCGTCGTCAAGTCACTCCACGCTTCGTGCTTCGCCGCCTGATGATAGTACAGATTTGTGAGTGAAACAAAATCAAACAATGAGAACTTTGGCACCCGCGCCGCAACAACCGTCAACGTTGCTTGCTCCTCGTAGTTACCTCACGCCTTACGGACCAGCGTGAAGCTTTTTTCTCGTTACTTCACGCTTTCATCGTTATGCCGGAAAAAAATGAGGCAGCCATAATCGAGAAGAAAATCTTTTCGCCTCCACTCACGACTCGCCAAAGACAGAAGAAAAGAACAGCAACAGTCACGAGTAACATCGTAAACGTTGGACCGTCACAGCCGTCTCTGTAAAAATGTCAGAGGGAATGCAGCTGCTCTTACGCCACGGTGACCTGGTTTAAAGCCTCGTGCCTTTCTTGAACTCTCCCAGCAGAGACTGACGAGCGAACAGACGAATCACTGAATGCGCGAAAAGGTGGGCGGATACATGATTGGTTGCACGCTGACCAAGTGTATGCGTGACTACACCCTGAATCACCATATTCACGATGCACGATTGTTAATGAAGAGAGACCAAAAAAAAAAGAGTTTGATTCACTCGTGACTCTGTCGAGATGTTTTCCTCATCACCAACCAGATCCGTCCAGGCGGACAGCATATCCACGTCAAAGTTGCAATCAGGATCTCGTCGATCGCAGAACGCATTCGGGGTTGTAAATACGGCGTAAAGGCACTGCTATCAGCAATGCGTCTGTCATAGCAGCTTTGGCCCACTTGTCTCTCAACGGAATGGCTCGCAGTAGGGTCAAGCTAGACCTTGGCCCTCACGGCAAGGTTCTGGCCTCGGTGCAGGGATATGACGATGCCAAAGCGGTGGCTGCAAGTCGCCTCAACGTTGATCAAAGCAGCGTGCAGCTCTTTGTGAGCGACGGCCAAGACCTCTGGGAGTTGCACCCGTCTGCGTTTCAGGACGTTCTTGCCGATGATGGTATTATTGTTGCCAAGGCGGTTTTGCGACCGCCGATCAATCTCTCAGCATCAGCAGCAGAAGTAGCAGAAGTAGCCGCAGCAGAGGCAGCGCTGACCCCCTTGTCGCCCTCACCAGTCATCCCAAAACCAGACGTATCCCACACCCACTCTACCGTCTCGCTAGTATCTTCGCCCGTTCGTCCCAATACAGCTGCACCAGCTGCACCAGCTGCAGCAACTGCAGCGACACAATCAACAGCAGAAGCTCGCCCGAATATGACTAGCGCTCTTTCGATGCCATATTCTCGTCCAGCTCGCCGACGATCAGACAGCACGGCGACCACCGACACTACCAGCAGCAACTCGAGCTCGTCTTCCTCCTCCACTTCTTCGGCAGGCAGTTCCTCCTCCTCTTCCTCCTCTTCCTCCTCCTCCTCCTCCTCCTCATCTTCAGACAGGCGATCCGAATCAGTTCAGGATGTCACGGCATCTTCGGCAATTGTGCGTACCTTCACAGGCCCTAATGGGCTTCCGGTCTCGTCCAAGGAACGCTGGGATCCCAAAACGCATCGACTCATGTTTGAGAAACTCAGCGAGATCATCAGCTCAGAAACCATCTACTACACTCGCAAGTACACTGAGGAGCGATTCCGAATCTTCCAGCTGCTCATCGACCAATATGGCGATTCGGGTACTAAGGGCAACTTTTTGCGTGGCAGGACGGCCGCCGCGTTGATCTCACGCGTTTCGGGTGTTCTGCGCACTGCGAGGGAACGAGGCGAGAAGATCAAACAGCCCTTCAAATTTTTCTTTCCCAACAAGAAAGGCGACGAGGCGGCTTCTGGATCGGCCAAACCGTCTACGACAACAGTCGCTGCTGTTCCACGAAATCGACCAGACAAGCCGGAATTGCTGGCGAGGAGGACAGCCGCCGACCATGGCGCAGCTGCCGCACCACCACCAATAACACCGACCTCGTCCGCTTCGACATCACTTGTCGTATCTCATGGACAGCAGCTGGATGGACTCGCTGGTCATACTCCTGGAGTAGAATGGGCACATGGGCAAGGAAAACGCAAGGGCAAGGGCAAGGGCAGGCAGCCCACGCAGACGACTACGAACGGCCAAGTGCATCCACCTCGAATCCAGCAAAGTTCCACCAATGCTGCTCTCCGCCCTGGCACAACATTAAATTCGCCGAAAGGCGCAAAAAGGCCTGCTAACGGTAACGGTACCAGCGCGCCTCCGGCGCAGAAGAAAAAGACGCACGAAAGGCAACCTGATCCACATCATTCTCGACGTACCGGGTCGCATCCAGCAGCATCGTCGATCCGCAGAGGCCGACGCACATCACCTCGGTGTGAAGTTGATAACGATTCGCGGTATTCACAGCGCACAGATAGACCACCACGACCAGAATGGGATACCTGGATTCGTAGCCGAGACGGGCCGCTGCGCAGCGAGACGGCTGCGAACGGTCGGGATGATGGTGGTAGCAAACGAGCTGATCTACCTCCGACAGTACCCTTGACGAGACAGCCAGGCTGGATCGACGGCACGGACGATGGCGATCATGCGCTCTTCAGGGCAGAGACTCGATCGCCGCTGCACCAACCGCATCGAAGCACTTCAACGGGCGTCGACTCGACACCTGCGCAAGCGCTGAGCAGTCCAACGCCGCGAAGAAATGCGGTGGAACGGGCGTTAGAACAACTCGTACAAACCGGATATGATCCATCTAGCCCACCCGAGAGTTTAAGAATGGGCCATCGACGTTCGGCTAGTCCGCATCGGGAGTGGCATCGAAACTCGAAAAACGAATCGATCGATACAAAAACACCCGATCCGCGCCCAACGCCACGATCCAGCCAGCGTCAGTCGGAAGAAGGCCGCAACAATGTGAGGAGCTGGCCGATAGGCTATGTAGCGCCACCTAGTACTCCCCCACGTGCCGAATGAAGAGACCAGCTGTCCTTCACGGATCGTCTCATCGCAAGTGGAAAAGTAGCTCTTTCTGCTTCGCTTATGCAAAGCTCGATGCTGTCAGTGAGATGCTTTTCATTGTTTGTCATTGCCGCATGTATGCGTGACGATCGTTGTAGTGGAGCCCTCACCGTCGCTTCTCCACTGTTCAGATTAAGTTAGTGATTGGCTGACGCGTACAGCAGCCCAAGGTACCGAGGAGCTTTTTCGGAACCAAGATCCCGAACCATCCCATTTTTTCCGCAATCACGAATCGTGAATACGCGTCACGCTGGTCCTCCCGACGAGTGTCCTGCTTACCGGTCTTGCGACCGTTTGAGCCGATGCGTTACTGTCTTCATATCAGAGCCAGTTGTCCATAAATCGATTGATTCACTGTGTTGTACCATGCGTGTTGCATCCCGGTGGGCCTAGCACAAGAACGATGTACAGCATCAGCGGATATGATTGGACCACGAATGGGTGATCTTTCTTGTATGGTAGCCGACGTGCGAATATTCACGATTGTGACAATCCAACTTTTAGTCACCGCAGATTCGAGACTCGTGACTGATATCACAGAATCTTGGTGAACACCACGATCCGATCGGTTGCGAAAGCCAACATGCTTGGCGATCATACAATGGCACATTGCGCTGTGCGACGTCTAGCTTTTTGCGAGATGGTGTCGCGAGCTGATGTCCGCGTAGATCGCATGACGAAACCAAGCTCTGCAGCATCGGCAGCTGAACAAGCCGAAACTACAATCGTGAATCAGAGACTGATACAAGTGTACCTGTGCTGCTGAATTCACGATTGGGCAGTCCTTTGCAAAGGAGCCTATTGGCTCGATCCGGAAGGACATCTTTAGCACCGCGTTCCTGCGTCTCTGCGTTTCTGCGGTGACCTGGCGCACTCTTGACTGTTGTACAGAGACATTCCGACGTTTCTAGTTAGTTCGACCTGGCTCACTGTCTTCATCCGCATCATCTCGGAGATAGCAGGCGGCTGTTGGCAAAACACGTCGAGAGCATGAAAAGGCTCGGTTGCATCTCAACGCAGACTCCTCCCTCCACATCCGTTGCAAGAAACAACCGTCCTGAGTCACAGAGGAACATGTAAAATTTGAAAAAGAAAAAAAAATGGAATGGAAGAAATGTGCGATCCCGCGATCCCGCGGTCCGTGGAGCGTTGGCTTTGACGGTAGCAGCAGGCAGACAAACGACGAAGCACGAATGCCAGACAAATCGTGAATTGGTGAAGGTAGAGTAGCACTTCAAGTAACTAACTTAGTCAACTTCAGTAATCGGTAAGAACGACCTGTCAGAAAAATCTGCCAAAGCGATGATGCCACCCTGCGTCAACCTTTTTATTTATTTATTTATTTATTTATTTAATTTTTGTTTCTGGGGAATACCAATCTGTCCGGCTAAGCATCTGCTCAGCGCTTTGAAAGGCATCCATCCGTTTCTTTTTCTTATGGGCATCCATGATTTCATGCTCTTTTGTACCGGCACACGGGCTAGCAAGGAGGGGGAAAGCGAGACACACTTAAGGAGCTCTCGCAGTCGTGAGTGTCTGTGGAATCACGTTTGTGCCTTTCACTCGGAGCGAGTCTGTGAAACAAGATCGTCTTGAGTTATGTCGATTCGCGATTCTCGTGGTTTGCCGCTGGCTCCAACCACATTCGGAGAAAAGAGCGAGTGAGGACCGGAAAGGAAAGTAGTGGAAAAAGAGAAGCACAGGACCTTGGCATGAGGTTCGAGCTTTGGGTCTCGATCTGCTTCGGCTATCCTTCTGTGATACTCAGCCAAAAGGTGATCAACTGTAAAATGGAAAGGTATATGGGAGCTAGACCGTGATACTCCGTCATCACCACGGAGATTTGGTTCCGACCCGAAGAGTCTTGGTTTCGACTCTATAAGGAGCCTTCCTACTTCCGCTTGCTCGTTGGGTTCCATCCATTTCCATCCTCCTTGGTATTTGGTATCGGCGCTCGCCAGGTTTCTTCCCGACCACATCAGCTTCTAGCGACTTGTGCCTCCTCTGCCGTAGGTGTATCCTGCATCCCCTTCACCTGCCATATACGGGCTTGCCGAACGAATCAGAGTACCTACCGTCCGAGCTCAGTTGGGTGCACCACTACTTCCGGAAGCTCGCCGATACGAAACAGTCAAAGGCATCTTTGCATACGACATCACCTTGTCCCGTCGGAAGATCCGACGCACTCCTTTCGGCATCCGCTTCGTCTTTGCTTGACAGATAACGCGAAGCAGTCACACACGATGTCTCCTTCCAGAAGGAATGCTCCCTCGCTGCCCTTGGGTCTGATTCTCGCAGTTCTCTGCATCGCATCGGCAGTTTGCAGCGCTTCAATTGATGCTGCTCGGATGGACCTTCATCAACCGCCAAGTTCCGTCTTGACTCGATCGCAATCAAACCTCGGCACGGCCGATAGACTCTTCTTGCCTAGGCACGGAGATAATGAGGAGGAACATGATGCCGAAGACGAAGAGCATGGACACGACTTGCATCACGAGATGGCTGAGTCAATGCAGAACATGGAGATGACAGACGACAGTCACGAGCACGAGCACGAGCACGAGCACAAGCACAAGCACAATCACAATCCTGAGCAGGAACACAACCACGAAACCTCTCATTCGGCTACTCTCGGACATTCCCACCACGACATGGCGGCCACCGGCCTTTCGCCCTCATCCATCCCAGACGCTACTATCGCCGGCTCGGAACTGCTCGAACTTCCAATCTGGCACGCCCACAGGGGACACAGCCATTCGCACACCGGCCCCGTTCTCGAGGAGCTCAACGAGACGCTTCTCTTCCGCGCACACGGTCCTGATCCCCTCAGCTACATCGAGTGGGACTTCGGCTATGCTCTCGGCTCGGTCGCCGAGCTGCGTCGGTTCACATCGGATACAGACGTCTTGGCAGGCAAGCCAAAAATGGGAGTCGTCGATAAACGCTGGAGGAAATTCTTGGATGAAAAGGATGCGGAGCAACGACAGGCGATTGCTGCCGATATTGCAGCTCGTCTTTCAGCATCGCAAGGCGATGGGCCCAGTCGTCACCGCGGTCTGTTGATGCTTCACGTCGTGACCGCCGTGATCAGCTGCTTCCTGTTGCTTCCCATGGCTCTCGTGCTCCGTGCTGCTCATTCGAGCTTAGCACCATTTGTCTCTCTGCTTTACTTGGTGTTGCTGGGCGGATCCATGTTAGTCTCCATCGCCTACAAAGCACTCACGCCTCGTCTGTACCCGGAAAATGCGCACGGCTCGATGGGATGGGCTATCTTGTGCATCTCTCTCATCACCCTTGGCAGCGATGTTTTCCGTCTGCTTGTCCAGATCAGGTCTACTATCACGTCGTTGACGTCGTCCAAACAATCGAGCAGCAACGTGTGGCTTCCAACGGACATTGGTGAAACCAACGGAGTGCACCGCTCTTGGAAGGATGTTGGAGCAACTTTGCTTGGTCGCCAACAGCACCGTATGCCGAACAGCGAGAGTTACGATGCACTAGAAGAAGAGGCCATGTTGTCCACCGAGGGGAGAGCGCAGAGCGATTCGCTGAATTTTGATCTTGAAAAACATTTGCAGCATCGTCTGTCCTCGAGGCGTAGCCAGAGCAATTCTCGCACTGGCTCTGGATCTGGCTCTCCCCACCATGTCCATTTTGACGATCGTGCAGATGGCGCTCACAGTCGCCGCACGCTTGGTTCTAGCGTCGAATCGCTCGCCGAGCCTGTGCCATGGGTTGGCAGCGGCAGTACCGTAGTCAGCTGTAACGATGAACAGCATCGTCATGGTACTCAAGCTGCGTATGGCAACGTCATGGTTGCTTCGCCCACTACTACCGTTTGCAACACGCCGCGCAACTCGATGATTGGTGGCGAATCGGCGCTGCTCTCTCCACTCAATCTCAAACCGATCTCGCCTTGGAACATACAGACACACCAAGCCCAGAAGCCCTCGCCCCGTGATGCGCCCAATGACATGCTGGCAGCAGCTTATTCGCCTACCAAAGCACGTTCAAGCCGGCTGGACATTTTCCGTACGATTGTTCGTTACACTCGTGTCGTTGCCGCTCGTTCGCTGCCCGTTTTAGCATTTGCGACATCCTACACGGGTCTAGCTGTCTACACGGGCTCGTGTCGTGGTGGCTACAAGAATGTGTGCCTGGCACACGGCATCAAGGGCGGCATCTTTTTCTGGTTTGGATTGCTGACGTTCGGACGATACCTCGGAGCCTACGCGGACTGCGGATGGGCATGGAACAAGCGACCTAGTGTACAAGCAGCGAGGAGCACGAGCCGTAGCCAGTCTGCGTGGCGACGCAGCATGCCTAGCGCCGAGTTTGTCGAGTGCCTGGTCATCTTCATCTACGGCGTCAGCAACACTTGGATGGAGCGCTTTGGTGCTGCTCCTGGTGATCCGTACACGATCAAGCAGATCCAGCACATCTCAATCGCTGTCATGTTCTGGTTTGCCGGCCTGATGGGAATGCTGCTCGAGACAAAGTGGATTCGCAACATGCTCTCGTTTCCGATCGCTTACAACCATGTAGCGGCCGTCCCTCTGCGTGAGGTTCGACATCGGTATCGCCACAGTACTGGTACCCGCAATGAAGGAGCCGATGCTGACTTAGATTTGTTGTTGGATGCGCAGACGCAGCCAGCATCCTACTCGGCTTCTTTCAATCCATTCCCCGCGCTCGTTATTGGCATTACGGGCGTAGCTATGGCAGCGCACCACCAGGACTACCAGTACGAGGTCGCGATCCATATGCTGTGGGGCCAGCTTCTAGCCGGTTTCGCTTTGCTGCGATGCCTCACTTACTTTTTGCTGTGGCTGCGACCACCAACAGCATCGGTTTTACCCTCTCGTCCGCCCACTGAGGCTCTGGCTGCATTTTCCCTGTGTTGCGGCGGCCTGGTGTTTATGCTGAGCAGCGAGGAAGTCTCGTTTGCAGCGATGCGCAGCGGCTACGGCGACTTTATGGCGATTCTCAACGTAGCTGTGGCTGTAGTCGCACTGCTGTTTTGCTGGACGACGGTGCTCATGATGCTCAAGGGTTGGGCGGTGCGTCGCGAGGTGAAGCGTACTACGGAAGAACAGCAAGACGAACAGTTTGTCAGCGAGGAGCGAGCGCCAAGACACATGCGCGCCAAGGCCGTCTCGAAACACGACGAGCCTGTTGCGGAGGCTGAAGCCGTGTTTGTGCTCGACGATGACGACGATGTTGATAACAAGGACGACAGCGAACAAGCGTCGGTCGGCCGCCACATTTCCGTATAACATTGATTGACACGGTCTATGCCAGGTACATGCCTCCCTATCTTGATCGACAAGCAGCGTTGCTGTGCTACTTGACTCCTATGCTTGTTTCTCGATTCCAATTATACCAGGTTCTGAATCCGTTCATCTGTGGCTACCTTGGTAAGCCGATCGCGAACCAGTCTCAGTGTGAACAGAGAAGGAGCATGGTGCTGCTGCTGGAAGCCAACATCTATCTGCGCTGACTATGGGCGTTGCAGGCTGCCTCGAGCGAAAACCGTAAGCCACTAGCCTGAGGGAAAATGGCGCCTGAAGAATTCCACGCGTGAATCGTGGATCGTGAATGGAAATTGGAGCGTGAAAAACGTGTCTATTTGTGGCGGCCCCCCCGCCAGGTAGAGAGTGTCGTAAGTGTGAGTCTTTCTGGCACAGCACAGCAAGTCAGCAGCCAACTGACGCAGGGTTGCTCGCCTTGCATGGTGCGATCTAGGCAATCAGGGATGTGGGACCGTTCCCATTCACGATTGTTTGTCAGTATGCACTCACAGGTCTAAAAACTGCCGTGTGTACCAGTGGTTCACGATTTCGGGATCAGTTTACAACATCCTCGCCCACCATTTGAGCCGATCAGAACGATGTTTGCTGTCCATTGAACGGGTCTGTGGGGCAGAACAGACAAGCAACCCCAAAGCTCACTCCAACTTGGTTCAGTTGGGCGATGGTGCACTAAATCGATTTATCGAATTTATTAAATACAGTACAGTGCCGAGTAACGCGTAACGAATATCCGTGATCCAGATCCACTACGAATTCTTCAAGATTCGCAGATTATTCGTGATTCGTGATTGTGATTTTGTGAGGAGCTTTTGCGTGTTGGCTGAACGTGAGAGGAAAAACGTGAAGTTGATACTGTAATTACTGTATCCCACCGCTCCAGACCAGACAACGCACGGCACAATGGTCCATGGTCCCTGCAGCAGATTAACCATTTCACATGATTGACAGCTGCACTGGGCCAAATATTTAATTCGCTTGGACCAACCTGAACTGGCAAACGGCTGCACTCGACTACATGCTACAGTATCTGCTCGCGTGTGACCATATAACCCCAACTTAATCACGAATTATTATTGAACATTTGTGATTCACTCGTTCGTGGTCGCTTGTCTGGTCTGCTGCCCCTTTTGCTTTTACGAGCTACAAGGAAGGAACAAGAGCAGCGTCGACCGCGGCTCAGCTCAGCTCAGCTCATCACTCCTGATTCCTGATTCGTGATTTGTGATTTGTGATTCAAACAGCGCTAATCATGAACAACAACATTCACGATTCGTGATTCGTGATTCGTGATTCGTGATTCTCCGTGGCCATTCATATTCAAGTCTGACCTCGCCCACCACCATCACAACCGTCGCTACCACCTAAACTAGGCGTCGCACTAGACAAGTATCTCTGAATCTGGCATCGTTGCCTCGAGAGATTCTACCATCCAGGATCTTCAGCGTGTTTGCTTTGCACCTACGAACTTAGCATCGATCAGCGAGCATCAGCATCCTCGACTCGGTACCGTCATTATCATCGTTCTAAGCTCGCGCAGCCTGGCTTTCTCACACGCGCCGCGTCAACCAAGAAAGATGCGCGCGTCAGGGTCAACAAGCTCATCATAAAGTCGAACGAGCAAACGTCTCGCGGTCCTCATCATGCTCGACATCCTGCGTCCAGCAGTCAACAAGGTCAAGTCTGCTGCTGCTCCTGCTGCACCTGCTCGAGCCGCTTCACCCACTTTGTCGCCCGCCTCATCCACCTCTACACTCAAAGCCTCCCCATCCCCACACCAATCCAGATCCGACCATACCCGCTCAACGTCCAGAGCATTCACAGGCCCGGCTCGCTCCAAAGGCCAGCAGGCGCGGCGTCTCAGCATTGAAAGTGGCGTCTCTTCCTCTCACCGACATCGCTCTTCTCGGCAAGATCCAAGTCAGGGCCCGCTCGACCCTACCCTAGCTTCAACTTCCTCTTCCTCTGCACGTTTGTCGCCTGGCCTAGCGCCCTTCCGACGCTCCGCCTTTGCTTCAGATCCGCGCACCACACGCACATCCAGGGGTAGGTCCAAACTCGCACGTACCGACAACACCTCCTCACCTACAGCGTCCGTGGACTCATACCGCAATGAACATAGCAGGACACGCAAGCGTCCCCGTACCCAGAGCCCACTGCTAGGTGGCCTTTACTTTTCCGATCTCATCGTCGTAGCCTTCTTTTACGCCGTCAACCTCCTGCGAACCTGCGGCATCGCCGAATTGGTCGATGTCGCTTTCAAAGCATTCACCTATATCTGTACACGACTTCCTTTTGACTTTTACCAGCGATGGTCCCTCAGCCGTCCCCCTTCCAGCCAATCTGGTTGGTATCCGCCACTGACCGCATCATCTTCGGCTACTCGGCAATCTGATTCGCGCCAGTCTACATCCAAAGCAGACCCCATCGACACAATTCGTGGCCGTAACAACCGATCAATCGCACCATCGTCCACCGCTTTCTCCGATACCATCTTTGTCTCTGATGGAGAATCTTCATCAAAGGAGGCGTTCGATGACGATGCTCAGTTGTCACCTTTTCACCATCTCACTCTACTTCTAGTCAGGTTCGCCTGTACTAGCTTTCCCCACCTCGTACCACGCGTTCTCTTCGCAGAGGAGACCATCGGTCCACTTGTTCGGTGGAGGACAGGTGGAGGAGCTGCAGGTATTGTGCGAGAGTTCACCAGCGAATCACGTTCATCCGAGTTTTCATCCACCACAGTTCGTCTCCCACATGCCTCTTTGAAGACGGATCCATTACGCAAAGCTGCTGGCACTGCTAGCTTGTCTACTTCCCCCGATAAAGCGAATTTTCAGCCACGACCCTCTCAACCTTATAGCCGACCCGGCTTCCGTGCCTTTTGGATCGGTGCGGATGCACATGTTCCTGTCGAAGTGCGACGTTCCGATCCCTCCTCCAAATCAGCGTCCACAATGCTCTATCTTCACGGAGGTGGCTTCTCGCTCGGCTCGGTCGCCTTCTACGCTGAAGCGCTCATCCGTATTGTCACCAAAATCTGCGCCTTGGAGGCTCGCGACAACGATGCCCGCTGTGTCGCTGTCGAATACGACCTCGCTCCCACTTCGCGCTTCCCTGGCCCCTTGCTGCAGTGTCTCCGATGCTACGCTCATCTTATCGAAGTCGAGGGCGTCGATCCTGCATCCATCACCATCGCTGGTGACAGTGCCGGGGGCAACTTGGCCATGTCTATGCTGCTTTGTTTGGACGGACAAGCTCGTACCGACGGTAGACTAGCCGAGAGGGACTGGAGTGCGCTTCCGATGCCCGGAAGAGCAGTCTTGATCAGCCCATGGGCGGATCTCCGTCCCTCCGCTTCGTTGGCTTTTGCCCCTCTACGCGAAGCTGCCGCCGCCGCTCCAGCATCCTCCAAACAGCCACCCTCTCAGACGGGCGCCAATCACCATGCTCGACCAGAACATGCTGCAAAAGACTCTGAACACATGCGTGTTTCCGCCTGGACAGAAGCAATCGGACAGCATGAGTGGGACTACGTCGCTGCAGAAGCGCTAATGCACTTCGCACAGCTCTATGCCGGCGTCCTCAAAACGCCGCGTAGGGTCAGAGGACCGATGGGCTGGGTAGCTCATATGTGTGCCGTGCTTGCTGGTGATGACGATGACACCAACTACGCCGCTGCCAATCTAGCCAAGTCTGCGACATCTGGAAATGCAACGCCTGGCGCCACCTCACCGCTGGCCATTCTCCGCACGCTTCTGTCGCCCCCCCAACGCGTCGCTCGAGCCGCCCACAGCATCCTTACAGAACCACTCCTTAATCGTGCCAGCACCGCCACGGCTACCTTTTCTTACAAAGCACGATCAAGCTCGGACGCTTTTAACCAAGTCGAGAACATCCGTCCCTCTGCTGCTGGTGCACTCGACCCCATCTTTTCACCAGCAGAACGCAAGACAGATACCGTTCCAAGCACCACTGACCTGTACCTTCCCATCTGGAACGATGAGCTTCAGGATGTACAGAAAGAAAAAGTCAAGCGGCATTCGGATGATCCCGACTTCGAAGATGCCAAACTTTTACTGGAGACCAGCAAGCTCGTCAATCCTGCCATTGGCGATTGGAGCCGCATCAAGTTGAGGCATGGTATGCTGGTGCTATGGGGTGATCGTGAGCGACTCGCAGACGACATTGAGGTCTGGGTCGATCTTGTCAGACGGTCACAGTCCGCCGAAAGACGACGCCAAGCGGGGCAAGATGATGAACCTGGTCAAGATTTCGACCCACCTCATCGCTCTGCAGCCACAGCAGACGCAACTCTGCTCGCGCGCAGACATGGTCAGACGTTGCAGGAAAGACGAGCAGCCTCACGTTCGCCGCATCGATTGACACCGAAATCAGAAGACAACGCTGCCGATTGGCTGTGTACCGCAGTCGAGCACGGGCCGGGCGGTGTTCATGCTTGGCCGTTCGTCTCGATGTACCTCGCTGGCTCAGAGGCAGAGCGCGAGAAAGGTCTCGAGATCATTGCACGCTTTATTGCCGAGCCCAATCCCAGTCCTTCATCGACTCTTCCACCTACGCCAACCTCGCCCATCGTACCTCTGGCTGTACAGCTGCCAACTTTACATCAGGAACATTACCTCGCCACCACGACCAACTCGCCACCGCATCTCAACACTGTTTCTCCTGCAGGGTCAATGCCGAGCGACATTTCGCGTGGTGACGCAGATGAACATGATTACCCCTTCCTTGGTTCAAGCTATACGGAATCCGAAGAATGGGATCCGAGCGAACGAAACGAGCTCGGACTGCAAGGCGTTTATCCCCACGAGATCCTATGGGCTCGGCCGACACCGACGCCATCTACAGGCGCAGGAACGCCTTTGGACAGCGACATGGAGCGCGAGAGTATTGGCCGTGATGACTTTGTTCATCGCGTTGACCTGCAGCTGGGCGGCGGTGATGCTGGGCGAGTCCGGGGCAGTGATAGTACAGTAATGGAGCCAGTGCATCTGCATCACCCGACTCACCACGTCGCTTCGGTCTTGAGCCAGCCTGACCAGATACCACAATGGGCGACTGCAGCGCCTGCAGTTGACCGCGCGTCGTCAGCAACGACGACACAAAAGAGGTCTGCGAGAGGCACGGGTGGCCCCATTGGAGGCCGCTCATTGGCCGATCTCGAAGCTGAATCGGACATGAGTGCGCCTCCATCTCGACCTGACTCGCCAGGATCAGGATGGCGAGAAGACGGAGGCGGCTATGACTCGCGTGAAGACGGCGACGATGATCTCGATGCACCCTCTCCACAGGAGCTCGACCGCGATGCTTTCTTCGACGGTCCTGTTTCGTTCGCCGACGATGCTATCCCAATGGACCCTGGCTTCTACGGACTGGCGCACTACCATACCCTTCGACCGGAGGGCTTGTCGGACATTGCAGAGGAAGAGTCGCAGTTCGACACCTCATCTGTGCTAAGCAGCGGCGGAAACGGCGGCAGCGGAGCCTTGTCTCCTGGGGGGAGCGTTATCATGTTTTCTCCCGAAGGTGGGAGGTCGCCCAATGTTGGAGCTTCCAGAACCCCATCGAACCCTGGCAGGTATTCATCGTACACGCCGTCGGCTGCAGAGATGGCGCGGCTGAAAGAAGCGCTCGATGAGCGGGAACGACAGTACCAACAACGTTTTGCGAGGAGAAGCGGTCGCTTTCCGATTGAGGAAGAGGACGAATTCGTAGGGGAAAATTCTGGATCGGATGAAGACGTGGGTTGGCTCGACACGGAGAATCGACAGCAACAGTCGCAGCAGCAGCAGCAAACAGTGAGCCCCTGGATGTCGTCTGCCGAGCTGCCGAATTTGGCCTCTCTGCAAGCTCAACGCAACCCACAAATGTTGCGTGTCGGCGGTTCTTCCGTGGCGTCCAGCATCACCGTGCAAGACAATGTCAGCGCTTCAGGTGGCAGAGACCAAGGAGGAGCTGCACTGCGGCCCCCTCCTTCGCCGGCGAGATCGAGCACCTCGCAGAGTTCGAATGTGGGCGAAGTCTGGTGGTAGATCGGACTATGTTTGACGCTGTCCTTCTCTTGCTTGCTCTGCACCAATAACTTACTTTGTACACACTGTAAATTCCAGTTTCTGAACCACCGTGGCGGGAGTCCTGTACAGGAAGCTCTTTAGCAAATGTGACAGCTGTCTCGTACAGCGAAACTTTACCATGCATTGCAATCTGCCATTGACCAAAGACAGCGCCACTTTGGATGGCTATCAGACACTGTCTCATAAATACAGTAGAATCAGCCTCCTCATTCGCATCGCTGCAATCACGAATCACGAATCGAATTTTCATTAGTCGCCCCCAACGAAACTTGAGGGCCTCACCAACTTGTTTCGCACATGGCTCACGCGCCTAGGGCAGAATATAAACATGTGATATCGTGTCGTGTTACAGAAGAAGCTATCTGGTGGACTGATTGACGAGAGGTATAAGGAGAACGACGCTAGCGAAGTAAGCTGCGTAAATTCCCTCAAGATCAGATGGTCGAGAGCGTTGTAAGAACGGCATGGCAGTTGCGATGGGGTGGGAGACGCGTCTTGCAGCAGCGTACAGTAACGTGTTTCGTGTTTCAATTCACAATTGGCGTTCCAACGTGAAAGTCACGAGTCTTGGTGGCTGGAAAGCTGAAGCTGGAACGCATTTCGGAGTGTCAACGCGTGTCGAGCAGCAAATCACGAATCACGAGTGCAGCTTCGTCTTGCGTTTGAGTGTTGAATTTTGACCAGAGTCGTGCGCGCACGGTAGTCGCGAGCACCAAGCCAAGTGCAGCACGACTGAGCTTATTTGGCGTTGGCCAGAAAGAGCATGTGTTGATCTGCTCATCCATCCATCCGCTCGCTTCTCACACACTTTCTTGCAATCAACATTTCGAATCGAATCGACCTGACCTGGCAAGTGCACAAGATGCTAGCGCTCAACTCGACAAGACAAACCCTGCTCGGAGGAGCACGCATGCTCTCGACCTCGGCCGTTCGCAATGATCTCGCTCGTATGCAGGTGTTGGGCCGCCTAGCCGCTGATCCGGAACTCAAGACGACCAAGAACGGCAAAGATTACGTTCGTTACACGGTTGCCACCTCGGATCCTCCTACGGGTCCCGCTGAAGACGGAGAACGTGCTCCTACGACCACGAGCTACCACCGATTCTACGTCTTCGGCGAGAGGGGTGTGGATAGGATGAAGAACATCAAGAAAGGCTACAGGGTTCTGGTCGATGCCGAATTCAGGATCGAGCGAACACCGGCTGAGGGCGAAATCCCGGCGAGGGACACATTGCTCGCATTGCACCGTGAGTAATTTCCCGTAGAGGATGAAAATGTGGTGTGACGAATGAATTGACTGACATTGATGTTTTGCGTTTTTGCTTGCTCGCCCGTTTTAATTCTGCTCGGGGACGATAGGTGGCATCCAAGTCATTTCGAAGCCAAAGGAGGCCATCGAGGCTTGAGCAGAAGCCCTTCGACGTGACCTTCACATGGCCCTTCATCGTAAGAGATAAAGGATGCACCGAGTCTGCTGCCTTACTGTCTGATGCGGAGCTTACCTCCAATGGCCACTCTCAAGCACGCATATGTGCACACATCGCTCACGTCTAATCCATTCCAGAATCTGCATCAGCCCGGGCATCGTTGTCGCGCTGTCGTGCTTTGAAGGTATGGCCAGTGTCAGCCACGAGTAGCTGGTTGGATAGTTTGGTGCAGATGTACGATGCAACACCATTCACGAGAGACTCGAGAATCGTGAATCGTGAATCGTGAATCGTGATTGCTGCGATGCACGATCAACAATTAATTCAATTAAATGTTAGACCAATAAGAGCAACACCTGTCCATCTTGACACGGAGGCAATCACGAATCACGAATCATGAATAATCACGAATCACGAACCGTGAATACTCGTACGTGGCTCTAACCGACACGCCGAGTTTGGTGGGCCAATCACATCCGATCTAAAACCAATTCGTGGTCTTAGACTGCTACGCCCAAGTGCAGATTGAAGCGTTGCGATGCCAGATAGCCTAGATCTGATCGACGGACTCGGCTCTTGATTTGCTCCCCTGGAACTTGCCCAGTCCCAAAGATCAAGCGATCAGTGATTTCAGCGTGAATGCTCCGTAGGAAAACGCGATGGTCCCAGGTTAATGCGCATGTTGGGCACGATACGTAATTAAGTTCAGTAATATCTCGCTCAACTCGAGACAGTCACACGTGAGCTGAGGGTTGGAATCTTTTGCACCGCGTGACTCACGACTCTACGCTGACAGCGGATGCAGATCATATCGAGCGTGAAGGGCAAAGACCCAAGAGCAAAGGGGCAATCAAGTCACGAGTGGCGGCTTGCCTAAGACGGAAGAACCAAATTTCAGCCATTTTCGTCGACCAAATTTCAAACTTTCACAACTTTCGAAGTTAAGTCACAGGACCAGAGGGCGTCGGCTGCAAGCGACAACAAGTGGGTGGCGGCGGCGGCGGGAATCCCGTTAGGGAGTCTTGACTGGAGTGGTTACTGCGAATTTTGGGTGCTGGGGGTGTGCTGGTATAAACAAAAATCACGAATAAAAGAAAAACTAAGCCAGAAGCCTGCGATAAAAGTCAAGGCAATTGCCGGTGAGACAAGCTCGCTTGAAAGATTCAACCTTTTTTGGGCCTGCCTTGAGAAGGGAAGCAGGAAAACAGCGTAGATCTGGGCTAACTTAACTACAGCTGACATGCTCATGCCGGCCTTGACCCGAATGAGAAGAAAGCAAACAGGAATGCAAAGCGCACACGGCACTCTTTCCACGATGGCTCGCTCGCTAGCTTGCGTTCCTCTCTCTCTGTGATCAAATTCAGCCCTGTCAACGGCCCCGCCTCGACTACGGCCAATCCGACTGTGTGCTTTTGTCCGCCCGTCTTCTGCCACGTCTGCCCCCAAGTCACACTTTTGACTAATCCGACGACCCTTACAGCCCTGTTTGGTTCCTTCCCCTCATCATCCACACTGGTGTCTGCTCAATCCTAGCAGACCTCTTCGCCTCTTCTTGTAACCACCATCTATCTGCCATTTTCAAATATCTGCTTAGCCATGGACCGTAGCCTTTGCCCTTTGAGGCAGATTCGACAGGCTTGCCCTTACATGGGTCGCGTTTCAATGCCTCAGCTTCGACAGATGTCGACCACTGTCCTGCACCCCGGGGGTCCCACCCGACTCATCTCTCAGGCTCAGCAGTGCCCCGTTATGAGCCAAAGCCTCGCTATTCAGGCTGAACAGACCAGCGGTGCCGCTGCTAACACTTCTGCACCCACCTTCGGCGCTTCTGGCAGCTCCTTCTTCGCCAACGCGGCTCGCCCCACCTTTGCTGCTGTAGCCGCTGCTGCTTCGGGCTGTCCCTTTTCCAACCACATGAGCGGAGGAGCTCCTCAGCAGGTCCGATCTTACGTCTCGCGCTCCGAGGCTGCTCGCGCTTCTGTGGCCCAACCCGACGAAATTGAGCGTCTTCATGCCAAAGAGGGCATCAGCCTCGCCGATCAGGCTAATGTCGACAAGTGTCCTCACGCACGTAAGCTCGCCGAGGTGGCTGCCGCTGCCGCCGCTGCCGATTCGCTCCCCCAGCACCAGCGAAGGAAGAGCATCAAGAACAAGCAGGTCCGCACTCCCGGTTCTGGTCTCGGCGTTCACCCCGAGCCCGAAGCTTACAATCGGCCTGGCTTCCACTACGAAAAGTTCTATCATAACCAACTCCAAGCCAAGCATGCCGACAAGTCGTACCGCTACTTTAACAACATCAACCGTCTGGCCGGCAAGGCTCCGAAGGGTCATCTATCTGCCGAGACCGACGAAATCACGGTCTGGTGCGCAAACGACTATCAGAACATGAGTCGCCATCCCGCTGTGCTCGAAGCCATGAAGGACACGTTGGACAAGTACGGTGCCGGTGCTGGCGGAACTCGCAACATCGCCGGTCATAACCGCCACGTCGAGATCATTGAGCAGACTCTGGCTCAACTCCACCGCAAGGATGCTGCGCTTGTCTTTGGCTCGTGCTACGCCGCCAACGACGCCACGCTCACCATTCTGGGATCGAAGCTGCCAAACTGTGTCATCTTGTCTGATGCCAGCAACCACGCTTCCATGATTCAGGGCATAAAGCATTCGGGTGCCAAGAAGGTTATCTACAAGCACAACGACATGTCCGACCTTGAGGCTAAGCTGAAAGCTATCCCCGTCGATGTGCCCAAGATCATCGCCTTTGAATCGGTCTACTCTATGTGTGGCACTGTGGGTCCTGTTGAAAGGACGATCGAGCTCGCCGAAAAGTACGGCGCCATCACCTTCCTTGACGAAGTCCATGCTGTAGGCATGTACGGTCCTCGCGGTGCCGGTGTGGCCGAGCACCTGGACTGGGATATGCAAGTGGCACAGGGCCACAAGCCTGGACTTCTCAAGAACACGCTCATGGACCGCATCGATATCATCACCGGAACGCTCGGCAAGGCTTATGGCAATGTTGGTGGTTACATTGCCGGCTCCAACCGCTTTGTCGATCTGATCCGCTGCTTTGCTCCGCAGTTCATCTTTTCAACTACATTGCCCCCCGCTGTTCTCACCGGTGCTGACACGGCTATCAAGGTGCTGATGGAGTCGAACGACTCGCGTATTCTCCAGCAGGTTCGCACGCGTGAGACCAAGGACAAGCTCATCGCTGCCGGCATCCCGCTCCAGCACAATCCTTCGCACATTGTGCCTGTGCTCGTCGGCGACGCTTCTAAGGCCAAGGCTGCTTCCGACATGCTGCTGGAGGAGTATGGTTGCTACGTACAGCCCATTAACTTCCCTACGGTTGCTCGTGGTCTCGAGCGACTGCGCGTCACGCCCACTCCGGGACACACGTCTGCTGATGTGGACCATCTTGTCTATGCTCTCACTCAGATCTGGAAAGAGCTCGGCCTGCGAACCGTCGACGACCTGCGTGCTGCCCCCCAGGGACAGGACGCACTCGCCGACCTGTTCAAGGCTTCCGAAGAGGCGGCTCGAGAGAACCCTCTTTGGACTGACAAGCTGCTTGGTCTGGACGAGCTAAAGGCGAATGTCCGCGCCCATGGCTTTGCTACTGGCGAATCGAGCGTTGCTGCTGCTCCTGCTCCCCTTGCTGAGGGAGTTGCAGCTTAAGATCTTGGTCAGCTCCCGCTCCCATGATGGCTGGAATCCGAGCCGCTCTATTCCGTATCTGCCTCTCGAGCTTTGACCGGTGGTTGGTCGCTTAGTGTTGGAACGAAATGCAAGTTCTCTTCACGCCCATCTATCTTGCCTTCCTGGTCTGTTTGTGTGTTTTGTGGTTGAAGCAGGCGTGCCGGGAGATGATGAGATCGAATAAGTAGTGAGTGTAGTGAGTCGAGAATCTAGCTTCGAAAATATCTCATGTCTCGTGCGAGAAACAAAGCAAGGGCCAAGAAGCGTGACCCACGACCAGCAAGCCGTTACGATTTGTGGACAGATGAAAATTGGAGAAAAGGCTTAAGGCAAGAAGAAAATCTCGTGTCTGCCGCCGTCACCCGACTTTGAGCGGCAGAGACACGGATTGGACGAGACTTGGTGTTCATTGTTGGCTTTCTTCATCATCACCGCTCGCATTCTCGGCTTGGAAGACACCTTGTCGAGCTCGCATCACGACCAAGTTTTTACTGTTTCGCATACATCAAACGTGCTGCTTCTGGCAGGGTATCGTTTCTTTATCATGATGTCGTCAATCGGAAGCGCAGTTGCTTCGTCTTCTCGAACGCTGCTTCGCAGCAACACGCGCCAAGTTGCACGCACTGCGATTCGATCTTTCGCCACCACTCGTGCTGCTAGCAACACCCCGGCACCCGCTGTTGACGCCAAGATCTCGACAATTGTCGACCAGATTGAAAAACTCACGCTCCTCGAAGCCGCTGACTTGGTATCGCATCTCAAGACGCGATTGAACATCACGGAAATCGCCATGCCTGCCGCGTCGGCAGCGCCCGCCGGTGCAGCAGCCGCCTCCGGTGCAGCAGAAGAGCCAGCGGAAGAAGCAGCAAAGCCAAAGGAAAAGTCTGTCTTCACTTTGAAGCTCACTGGCCTTAAGGACCCTACCGCTAAGGCCAAGGTGATTAGGGAGGTCAAGGCTGCCAACTCGAATATGAACTTGGTTGAGGCGAAAAAGTTCGTCGAGTCTACACCCCAGGTGCTCAAGGAGGGTCTTAACAAGGAGGATGCCGAAAAACTCAAGACGGCTATCGAGGCCGCAGGTGGTACCGTCGAGCTCGAGTAAGATACTGTGCTACACCAACATATTTCGACGTTGCACACTTTTCTCGCCGTCGGCATCACTGTGCACCACGCCACGACGATTGCGATCTGAAATCGGATCGATCTTGCCACACCATACACTGCTCTACTGTTCTCTCAGAGCATCGACATCACACAAAAAGCCAATGTAATAACATTTTGCCTCCTCTCTCCTCGTCTTGGCAACACTCTGCACTTGCTCCGCGTCAGCACAGGCAGCAGATGCAAACATGTGAAATGTGAATGAAATTGCAACAGGTGTCATTCTATGCCCATGCATCTAGACGATGTGCATGGTCCTCGTTCCTGGCGCCTTTATTTGGGCTCTCCTGGCGGGTAGGATGTTGGCGGTAGAAATGCTTGGCGAGTGAGTCTCTCACCATCTCACCGATGGCCAAACTCGAGGTCAACCCTGGACTCTCGATCCCCAACAGGCTGATCATCGCTCCGCCCTCGACCGTGTCTACACTGGATTTCGCAGGCGAGATGCAGCTGGTACTGGGTGGCGGTAGTCCAGGTGCACGCTGCCAGAGCTTCTGCGCTTTGAGATGCGTCGAGTTGTGCCAGAGAAACTGGAAGTCCATAAACGCCTTGGTGTGCGGGCCGATCAGCTTGGGTCGGATCCCGGCGTAATCGGGTGTCAAGCCGGCCTTGTCGATATTGGGAAGGTATTCCGTGATAGAGGTGTACATGCTCTCGATGCGCGCTTCGTCAACGACGAGCGAGCGCTTCCAGAAATCAATCGCATCCGAAGAGTCGCAAGACGACGGTGGAGAAATCCATTCGGTATCGGGCCCAAAGCGCACATTACCATCCAGGTCGAGCGTGAGGTGCGTGCCTAGCGAGGTGTGTGCATGTGCGCCTTTGTTGCGTGTATCCGGAACGGGGTAGATGAGGTGCTGGATGCCGCTTGCGCCACGCCCTTTGTACGAAGCATAGTTGCCTTTCGAGTGCCACATGCGAATCGCATCCTGTTCAGGCCCGCCCAGCTCCGAAAGTAACGAGTTGAGCACCATAGGTGCATTCAGTCCGGACGCGTTGATGACCACTTTGGCCAGGAGAGCATCGACATCGCTGGATGAAGAACAACTCGACTCAGAGGTAAGCGTCTGCACGATCCAGCCGTCTTGCGAGCCGTCGGATCCGCGTTTCGAACTCGCAGCACTGCGCTCCGCTTGGTTCGGATCGATACGGACGACTTTGGTGTCGTAGACGATTTCGGCGTTCTCGGCTTCCAGAAGTTCGCGTTCAAGACTCGCCATGAGCTCGTGGCTGCTCACGATACCTGTGCGCTCGGACAGCAGAGCCCATGCGATATCGTTCGACAAGTGAGGCTCAAGCTTTCGTGCCTCCTGTCCCGTGATCAGCCGTGTTGGCGGTGCAAGTGGTCCTAGAGCGTCACAGTGTGATTGAAGCTTTTCAAGATATGCTTTGGAAAAGTCGGCACCGACGACGAGCTTCTTGGTCTGCTTGTGAGGGATGCTGTGCTCCTGACATCGCTGATACATAAGCTCACGACCCCGTAGACACAAGTGCGTCTTGAGCGAATCGGCAGGGTAATAAAGTCCCGCATGGATCACCTCGCTATTGCGAGAGCTGGTTTCTTCTCCGAAGGACTTGTTTCGTTCGACGAGGTAAGTGGTCTTTTCCGGCCAGCGAGTGGCAAGTGCTGATGCGATCGAGAGACCGACAACGCCTCCGCCTACTATGAGGTGGTCGACCGTGAGTTCGGCCTGCTTGGCCGGGTACCGCAGCCTGGATGGCAGCGAGGCAATGAGCGGTCGAACAGTTTCAGTGGCGAGGCCACGCCGCAGCCGAGGCGCAGACATTGCTGTTGCTCGCAATGAGAATGGTAGGATCATTGTAGTTGAGCTCGCTCGCGATCCAACGCCATCGGACGACAGTAACTTTGGTAGCCCGATCAACCGTGCGTGGTGGTCTGATCGTGAGTTTTCGAAAGGGGCCCGTTGTCTATATCTCGATACAAAATCTTCGTAGCGCAATCAAAGACATCCAGTTGACAAGGAATGAGGCAATGCAATCAAGCATGTCTCATGGATGATGCCAAACAACGCCGTTCTAAAAGACCGCAGTGCCACACCATACGCACACGCACACGCCCATGGCCCACGGCCCACGGCAGAAATCAAAACTTGTCGAAAGGGGCGACCTTACAACGGGGGGATTTTCGGCATGCGGTAGATCAAGGAAGACAGGCACGAGGGACTGAAAGAACATCATCGTGCGTGAGACACGCGAGGGATGCTGCGCGTCACGGCCAAATCACGATTTGTGAATAGCTCAGGCGCAGCAAATTCCTCCACCACAGAATCACGAATTGTGAATCACGAATGCACGGGCAAAAAAGCACGGCCTACGGCTGAGCACACTCGTGACTTCTACGTTACCTCGATTCGTGAGTTGGGTCGTAATTTCCAGCAGGTTTATTATCAGCTAGCCAACTCGTGATTCACGATTATGTGATTCGTGATTGTGAACACAACGCAAACAGGGTCACGCTCAGGGCTTTGTGCACGCGAGATGGAGTGAACCTCTCGTCACACAGCCCGAATCGGGGGTTTTTTTTTCTCCACAACATCATCGACTTGCGATCCATTGTCTTCAACGTCCTGCACACCATCCCGCTACCGTCTTCGATTCGATCTACGTCGTTGAACATACCTACGCATCCTCTCTCAACCTTGACGCAACACGCATCTGGCCTGGATCGTTCGGTTCCAATCGTATCGCTCACCAGGACGCTTATCAGCACATCCTTCTGACATCCATCCATCACAGACGATTCTGGCAGCAGCAAAATCTAGATAGGCTGCCGTCGTGGCGTCAAATTTGCAACACCAACCAGCAGACTTGGAAGAGGAGATCATCACAGTCGTAGTCTCATCTCCGTACCCTCTATCTTTCTTTACGCATTTCTCTTGACCTCACTTACAGTCTTGTCAAGATGTCGAGCTGGAGCAGTTGGTTCGGCAAGAAAGACAACAAGAACTCGGCGAGGGATGCGATAGTCGGGTTGCGGCAGCAGCTGCTTATGCTCGAGAAGAAGGAGGAGCATCTTAACAAAAAGATTGAAGATGAGCTGAAGAAGGCCAAGGCCAACGTTACCACAAATAAGAGAGCGGCGCAAGCGGCGCTCCGGCAGAAGAAAGCGTACGAAAACGAGCTGGACCGCATCGCAGGTACAAGGATGACGCTTGAGACACAAGTCAACGCCATAGAGAGCGCCAACATGAACCTCGAGACCATGACAGCCATGCGCAAAGGTGCTGACGCTCTCAAGACGATCCACGGCAGTCTCAATATTGATAAAGTCGACTCGACCATGGACTCGATTCGCGAACAGATGGATCTCACCAACGAGATCTCGGACGCCATCTCGAACCCTGTCGGCATGGGCCACGACATCGACGAAGATGAGCTCAAAAACGAACTCGAGGAACTTGAGCAAGATGAGCTCAACGAGCGATTGGTGGGTGCCGACTCGGTGCCTCTTCACACTCCTGCCGTGGCCACATCGGCGGGTATATCACGTATTTCGAACGGTCCAGAGCGCAAACAAGCCGTGGTTGAGGACGACGACGATGCTGAGCTGCGCGCACTGCAGGCCGAGCTTGCCATGTAGATCTGGTCATCTGCTTTTCCATCGAACACATTGTAATGACAGCATTTGTGACGGACGCAACTTTGACATGATAACCTCATTCGACTTGATCGCTGAAGGTCTCATATAGGTCGCATGTAGAGATAAACACATCCACTCTGCAATTGGCTCTGGAGAGACGCTGTGACCGTCTAGCTTGAGTCCGACTCTGCTGCAAAGACTTGACTGAACCATCCAATCCGGCTTCAGACAAGTAGTAGTAACGAGGCTTGGTCCATGCCGGGTGAGGCGGTAGATGTGTGTACTGTTTCATGTACTGTATCTGGCCAACAAAGCTGGAGCGTCGATTTGGGCGCGTCATTTGATTTGATCGACCCGGTTGACTGCGGATGCTTTCGAAACCGAGACGTCACAGTCGGCTGCTCAGTTCACTTGGCCTCTGACTGCTGCCAGTTGTGTTGCATTGAATCCCAGGGTTGCTACTACTGTGCTCTCTTTTTCGAGTCGAAGCGAACATGCACATATCGGATCCGCATGAGCTGAAGCTGAATATGTCTTTCGGAATCCCATTCACCTTTCACGATTCAAGCATGCGAGGGTGCCGTGCATTACGATTTTGGGATGGTACGAAATGTGGAGACAATCGTGAATGGGAGCAGTTGCTACGATATTGCGCGTTCTCTTGGGCTAATCTATGACGGTGTGGACCATGTTTTCCCTTACACCGAGGTGGGTAAAGACTGCATCTAGCTTTTGTACATCAAACACAACGCAACCGTGAATGTCCTGCTGCAGCGAATCATGAATCGTTCCGATCGTGAACACAATGTGGACATACGTGATACGTGATTGCAGTGAAATTTGCCTCTTTGGACTCAGTGACTAACTTAGCTATCATTAAGTTGGGTACAACCTTGTCCGCCATGCACGAAAATCCATCTCGCTGCATCTGATTCATGGGAAACATAACTTAAGCTGGGGCGCTGAGGCGCTAATCACGAATCACGAATGAGGAACTTGGCTTTGACCGAGCGGGGAGCATGGAGCCACATCACCTGTGTAAGTCGGCTAAATGGCAGACGATTCGCGATTTGATTGTAGATGATTGAGCGAAAAGAGGCGCCAGTGTGAGTTTAAGCAAGTTGAATTCACCAACCCCTTTACATTTCCACGAGACGGCTGACCCTGCTCGAGTTGCGCTGCTGATGGGCTTCGTGCCGTGTGCGGCTTGCTGGAGCCGTTAAATTGGATTTTGGCGTGTGCTGATTGTCGCGGTACTCACCTGAAGCGCGATTCTCGTGACGTTTTGCGCTCCTCTCTTTCCTTTTCAGAACCCTTCATCAACTCGTGACTTGTTCCGCTTCGTCTTCGTCACAAACCTTTCCTATACCTGCTTTGACTGCCATCTGCTGCCTACGACAGACAACGCGCGGTCTTCCTTTCCGCCATACACGGGGCTTTACGACCTTTCACGATCACCCTCTTCTTTCCGATTCTCGCTGCTTTCATCTCTCATCGGCTGCGCCTTGTGGTCGACCTCTTTGTTTCAGCACCTCTGTATTCTCAGGCTGCCGATCATCGACGACGCGCTTTCAGACAGCCGCTTTCAGATATCACCCGTGCTTTTCGCTTACCAACGTCTACGCGTCGCTATCTTCTATACATCTTCATCATCTTCACCGTCTTCCACAGCATGCGCACGAAGAGCGGCTTTGCTAGGTGCTGAGTTGGCTGACTTCCATCGCATGTCAGCAAGATTGCCTCTTCACTCATCACCAAAGTGGTACTGTTGTGAAACGAGACACCACCGCCTGCATCCCTTTGTATCATTGATCTCGGAACCATGACGGATGCTTCCGCTTCCGTTGAAGCACCCTCGGCGGTGCCGATCCTGTCTTCGGGCCATCCCACACCTGCTCTTGACGTCGAAACAACCAACTGGAACGCGGTCAAGATCTTTGCGGTCCAGCACCAGATCCCTTTAAAGCTTCTCGAAAACATCCGCGATGATGTCTTTGCTGAGCCAGCAAAGTACGCAGCTGATCACGACTTTGGTACGGAAACGCCGTACCACATCAATGCAGCATGCATCGATACTGGTCGTGTTGTCTTTCGTTTCCGCTCGCGTCAATCCCATCTCGGTGCCTCCGATGCTCGTTCTTCAGCAGCGCTACCGCACGATGGAATGCCCCGCTCCAACTCATCTGGCGCCATCTTCTCACAGCCTCCTGCCGACTCAGCCGACACTTTCCAGCCCGTCACAAAGGTCAACCTGGCCAACAGCCTCTTCCGCAAGACGGGAAATCTTAGTCTCAAACATTCCAAATCAATCCCCGTCCTGCGTCGCAAAGCTTCTGCCCATTTCGCTCCTGTCCCCTCCACCACTGTAGCAAGCTCGTCGGCAAGCGCAGAGCCTGCCACCTCCTCGATGTTAGCCGGCAGTTTGCTCAGCCATTCACGCCAGGGAACTCCGGCTCTGCCGCTCTTCACTTCGTCCAGAACTGCATCATTACAGCACAAGTCGGATGACCATATGTCCTCACATTCTGCTTTCGGCAGCAATGCTGTCAATATGGTTCGCGCTGGAAGCACTCCTGTTAGCGGTCTGTACGCCAACCGACAGGGCTCAGACCATATTCAAGAGGGAGACGTACTTGGTGCTGTTCTTGGACTCGGACAGACTGATCTATGGGCCAGTGCGCACACTGGTCCTAAACTTCGGTCACGACAGCGCAGATCATCCAGCAGCTCCTCTAATCTGTCAACAGATGCCTCTCATCGTCCGCAACCGCTTCCGGAACTTCGCCTCCCAGAACCCAGCTTTGACTCGCACGTGGCCAGGTCCCCACACTTGCATCAGCTCAGAGAGGCGCAGTCGTTTGAGTCCAACGCATCTGACACCACTGCTCGTGGCATGGAGGACACAAATGTCTCTGTCGATAGCTATCCGGCCGACCTGAAACCCTTTTTATGGCCTAGCAATGCTGACGCATCTGGACCGTCAGCCAAGACGCTTGTGTTCGACGTTATTCAGTGCTACCGACGATCTGCCTTGACCCTACAACAACAGCATCAGCAACGCCGCGCAGATACGGCCGATCGCATATCATCATCTTTGCCTGCCTTGGTCAGCACGCACGCTGCAGAGTCAGCTCAGCCTACCGCCTTCACTGCTCAGGCTCAAACTCTGCCCACATCGGCCACGCCAGGAGACGACCCAAGATTCGCCGTTTGGGCAGTCAAAAGCGAGAGCAATGATGGCACCTTCGTCGTCAGCGATCGCACCGGTCAGACCCATGCAAGTGAGACTTCCGAGCTTGCCTCTTCAGCAACTAGCTCGCCGAAATTAGTGACAAAACGTCCCAAACGAAGGAGTCGTCTGCCATTTGTGGATGACGGCGCAATGCATGCTGGTTCCGCTGCTGCTAACTCAAACTCCAGCCCTGCCTCGGAGAAGAAGTTCGATCTTACACAATCACATTCACCACAAGTCAAAGCGGTGCTGTTGGCCGCGTCTGCGGCACGACTCGTCGCTGAACTCACCGCCGAGATCGACCTTACTCTGCGTAGCGACTTTTTCTACACTTACCGCGCATTCATGTCCGCGCCGGACCTGCTCGAGCTGCTCATCCTCCGTTTCGAATGGGCCATCTCTGATCCGAGTTCAGCAGAAGATGAGGCGCGTCGGCGTATCGTGCGCGTGCGCACCTACGTCGTCATCAAGCACTGGCTGCAGCACCATTTCGAATTCGACTTCCTTCCCAGCCGCGCTTTGCGACAGCGCCTTGCCACTTGGCTCAACATCACGGCCAAGGATGGACGGATTGCCGCGCGCCCCGCCGATCTCAATATTGTCAACAGCCTCCGCAAGGTCGTCAGAGGACTCAAGGAGACCTACTCACACTCGGGTGTCGGCGGCCTCCTTTTGCACGATGCTGGTCGTCTGACTGACAGCCCAGCTACTCGTTCCAAAACTAATAGCATATCTACTATCGGCTCCTCCTCTCACGACTCTGAGCCCGGCGTCGGCACAGCTTCGAGTTCTGTTTCTAGTGGGGAACATCGCTTGACCAGCTCGGGATCGATGCCCTCCATCACTGAGGACGTCAATCTTGACTTTTCCGAAGATCCAAGCTCTCACGATGCTCTGCACATCAACTCTCCTCCCGTTAACCGCAGTCAACCTTCGTCTCCACAGATCACGCGAGCAGAGCTCTCGGATACTTCGCGCGCCGCCGCACAGAAGGCCGCCGCAGAGTCGGTGCTTGTGTCGCATCGACATACCCTCGCACCTCTTCCAATGCATCCTCCGCGTTCTACTGCGTCAACTACCAATCAATCTTTGCTACCGTCCCCCATGCCACACGGCTCCAATGCTCTCTCTCGCGCTTTCGCACAGACTGCCAGCCGTATCTCCAAGTTAAAGAAGGCGCTTGGCAGCCGCGGCCTAGGTCTGAACGGTAGCCACGAACTCGATGCCGATGCAGAAGAGTGCACTGACCTTCTATTTGCTAAAGGAGGTCTTGAAAGCTTGCTGCAGTACTTTGCCATCGACCAAGCGAGGCGACAGTCTATGTTAACATCTCGTAACCAGAGGCCGCCTCGTCAACGACCCCTTTCGCGCACCGAGGAGGCTAACGAAGAGGAAGAAGAAGCCTTGGCAAGTCAGGCGTCGGAGGACAGCATCGGCCAAGAAGAGACACCAAGTCTAGCAGGTGCGTCCACCAACCAATCCACACCGGCAAGCTCTATCGACCTAGCACGTCTGTCGGACAAGCGCGCGTCGGAGGACCATGCAGTCCGTCAGGGCCTTGGCATTGGTATTAGCAATGCTGAACACGACAGCGGCGACTTCTCCGTTGCCCTTCACAGCCAGGACCTGTTTGGCCTGCAAGCAGATAGCATGCAGCCCTTGAAGTCGCTCGCTCATGCGAGACCAAAAGTTCAAGAGCATCTTCATCACGCCGCTAGCGAACAGACGCTCCGGTCGGTATCACGCATAGCTGTCGATCGCGATTCGGGAGAGATGGCTCGCACTGCTGGCAGCATTGTCCAGCCACGCTCGTCCTTCCGTGACTCGCTTCTGAGCAACGGCGCCCCTCGCATTGTGCAGATCGACGACATTGATCTCTCCAGCGACGAGGACGACTTTGCTGTACGAAAGGCGCTGCGTCGCCTGCCAGGAGCCAGAGATCTGCGCCAGGCAAACACCATCCGGGATCTTGAGCCGCAACCATTGGCTGTCGGACGCGAAAGCATCGATTCAATGGCGTCTTCAGCCTTTCGGCATCCTGGCTCGGTACGCCACGTGCACATGGGCTCGTTCGGAATGAGACATGCTCGAGGCGTCAGCGTGGATAGTGCGCTTGTTGTGGCCGAGCAGCTCGGATCCACGCCTGCAGCGTCGCAGCCCGCCCCGCCTATGATTACGACGGTGCAATCCGAGATGCTCGATCCCGACGAAGCGCTGCAGGGCTACGAGCTAGTCAAGGGCTTCCGCTTGGACGATATCGAGAGTGACGACGATGAGCCTGGCGATGTCGAAGCAGCCTTGCGACGACTTGAGGGCATCATCGATGAAGACCGACAAAAACAGAAGGCTAAGCGCGTCGAACGCCTATGGCAACGTTCGATGGCTCGAAATGCCAGACTTGATCCTGCCGAAGATTGCAACAACGATGAAGACAAACGTAGCAGCGAAGTGTCTCTACGGTCCAAGGGCGACCGCACCTTCTCATCGTCCCTCACTGGTGGCTCGCTAGCCGATGCAGAGGATGCGATCTCGAACGCATCCATGGCTGCCTGCGACCGAACTGCGGATGAGGCACATCACCCAGTTCGTCCTCATTCGTCTGACGCACACGCTAAGGAGCTGCGGGCCCATTCCTCGTTCTTGAATCTTCGAGACAGCATCGAGATGTCCGAGTCAGCAGATCAAGGCGAGGACAGACTCGCCTCTGCGCCAATGCCGGAGTCATTACAGCCATCGGCAGAGCATCGTCGATCTGTCGATTTGGCTGCAGGTGACAAATCGAGACGGCTTGTATCTGCCGTTGCTGGACCACAGCAAGTGGCAAATCTGTTCACTTCGCCAAAGCGAGGTTTGGTGTCTCTGCTTCCCACGCATCGCTCTTTCCTGCTGTCCTACGGTTCTGGATCAGTGGCTCGGCAGATGTGTCTGATCGAAGCAGAACTGCTTCGCTCTGTATCATGGGATGAGCTAGCTTCCTCGAGATGGCGTGAGCGTCGGTTCGGAGCCGAGGTGACAGATTGGGAAGCTTTCTATCGCGACCGCGTGCGTGATCGTCTCGAGGCGCAACGGCTCGGTGAGTTGCACCAAGAACATGCAGTGGAAGCCATTGTCGCGCGATTCAACCTAACCTCGAATTGGGTGGCTAGCGAGGTGGTCCTTACGCAGAACATCGATGAGCGCGCGGCGGTCATCTCGAAGCTGATCCGTATAGCCTGGAAGTGCTACTTGCAGTCCAACTTTGCATCGCTGGCTCAGATCATCTTTGGCCTCAACACACCCTGGGTCCAAAGGCTCCGTCGCACGTGGAGCCGAGTCGGCTACTTCGAAACGCGGATGTGGCGAGACCTTAACTCCTTTGTGGGGCCTCGTCACAATTTCCGCCATCTTCGCAATGCCATGTTGAAAGTGGCCGAGGGTAACGCGGGCGAAAGCGGTCCCGGCGATTTCAGCGCAAGTCCGAGGGCTGTCGACGCAGGCAAGGCCGGGTCAACTCGTGCTTGCATTCCCTTCTTTGGCCTATTCGTATCGGATCTCATGCAGTATGATGCGATGCCGACCTTTTTGGACCCGACAGTACCGACGATGGCCGCTACAACCGCATTTGACCAAGATGGGCATGTTCGGGTGCACCCCGCTGATCCGCACGTCTTCGACGACCTGGCTCCCCTTCCTCCTGGCGTGCATTTGGAGCCGCTCATCAACGTTCTCAAGTTCCGCAGCATCGCCGAGGTCATCCGCCAGATCTCTGGTTTTCAGAATGCCGCCAAGAATTACTCAGCCATGTTCGAGGCGGAGAAGGGAGCTTATGTGCGCTGCTTGAAACTTCGTTGTCTCCCTGGTGAGCTGCTGGCTCGCTTGAGTCATATGGCTGAGCCTTGAAGGCTTGCGCTTCCTTTGACCTGCTCCTCGCGCTCTTTTATACCCATCGTTTCTATCTCGAAACAGCGCAGCTGTCAAGCCCATCCTATCTAACTGTATTACTTACCCTCGTTTGGTCAGACTATCTGTCACTATCATTACCATTTAATCAACGCGTTACTCTCCCTTCAATTTGCCAGGCGATCATGCCATGTCTGTTTGTGATTCTGTGCTGCTGTGTCCAATGAATTGAAATTGGCAGGCCAGGTGCAGTTCGTGCGAGAAGAAAACGCGAAAGAGGCGGCGAGGACGCGCGTGGCCTTGCTATTGAGCAACCGTGGCGTAAATAGACAAACGCGTCGCGGTCAGGCCTTGAGGGCTTTGTCCGTCGTGTTAATTGATTGGCATTCATGTTTGTGACTAGAGAATCGCCCGAAACGTTGCAGCCAGACGTGAGAGCAACAGGAACGCCCACTTGTGTGGTGCGCAGCTTTCTCGAGGCTTGCTGCAGTTGAGAGACGTATCTCACACGTCTTGCATCCGTTCCATCAGACTTTCTCTTCTCCATCATCAACTTGAACCATAGGCTTGCATTCCACCACACCTCTCGTGTATCACTCATCACCAAAACAAGCAACACAACGAGCCAGGTCAGCATAGCACTGGGCCACTGTACCTGTTCTATCAACGGCTACTGCAACGAGGATCAGCTTCTCTCCTGCTAACCACAAAGCCAGGCATGTCAGGCTTCGACTCGGGTCGTGTTTTCTCAGCCCAGGCGCTGCCGGGTTCAGAGGCTTCTCGTGCTCCGGATGCTCCGGCACAGACCGAACAGACGCTCTTCAATTTTGTCCAAACTTTCCGCACGGGCAGCGACTACGTGTACCGTGATCGTCTTCGTGCTAACCTTCTGGCCAAGCAATATGTGCTTGAAGTTCAACTCGAACATATTCAGCTGTGGAGCAACGACCTGGCACAGGCACTCCGTGATAACCCCTCGGACATCCTGCCACTCTTCGAATCAGCAGTTAAGCGTGCTGCACGAGCCATCCTGTACCCCGTCTTCACACGAGACGAGCAGCGTCCAGAAGCACCCGACTGTCAAATTACTCTTCGCAGTCATGCTAACCTCACACCTATGCGCGACTTGCACGCAGACAGCATCTCGCACCTCGTCCGAGTTCCAGGCATCGTCATCGGTACCACCACGCTCTCGTCTCGTGCAACACATCTTCAGATCATGTGCCGAGACTGCCGCGCGACGAAGTCTCTCCCTGTGGTCTCTGGCTTCGGTGGCTTCACTCTGCCACGATACTGCGATTCCACCAAAATGGACACCACAGCACCACAATGCTCCATAGATCCGTACGTCATCCTTCACGACAAGTGCCGTTTTGTTGACAACCAGACAGTCAAGCTGCAAGAGGCGCCAGATATGGTACCTGTGGGTGAGTTGCCCCGTCACATGCTCATGTCGGTCGACCGTGCACTCTGCGGTCGTGTGGTGCCAGGCTCGCGCATCATCGCTACAGGCATCTACTCGACCTTTACCAGCGCCAGGGGCGGAAAAGGTTCCAAGGCAGGGGCTATCGCGCTGCGTACACCATACTTGCGCGTTGTCGGTCTCGAAATCGATGCGGAAGGCGCTGGAGGGCGTGGTATGGCTCGCATCTTCTCTGCCGAGGAGGAAGAAGAGTTTACGCGTCTCTCGAGGACAAGAGACCTGTACGAAAAGTTTTCGGCAAGTATTGCACCCAGTATCTTTGGCAACCAGGACATCAAGAAAGCCATCGCGTGTCTGTTGTTCGGCGGCTCAAAAAAGGTTCTGCCAGACGGCATGCGACTGCGTGGCGACATTAATGTACTCATGCTCGGTGACCCCGGTACTGCCAAGTCGCAGTTGCTCAAGTTTGTCGAAAAGGTATCGCCAATCGCGGTCTACACCTCAGGCAAAGGTTCATCAGCTGCTGGTTTGACGGCGTCGGTGCAACGTGATCCTCAATCGCGCGAGTTCTATCTCGAAGGAGGTGCCATGGTGCTGGCGGATGGCGGTGTGGTGTGTATCGACGAGTTTGACAAGATGCGCGACGAGGACCGAGTGGCGATCCACGAGTCGATGGAACAGCAGACCATCTCGATTGCCAAGGCGGGCATCACTACGATCCTCAACACACGCACCTCGGTGCTAGCGGCGGCGAACCCGATCTTTGGTCGATACGACGATATGAAGTCACCAGGCGAGAATATCGACTTTCAGACTACGGTGCTTTCGCGTTTCGATATGATCTTTATCGTCAAAGATGAGCACAACGAGCAGCGCGATCGCACCATGGCCAAGCACGTCATGAATATCCACATGAATCGCGCCAACGATGCTTCAGCTGCGGGCGAGTTTGACATTGAGCAGATGAAGCGATACATCTCGTTCTGCAAGGCACGCTGCGCACCGCGCCTGTCGCCGGAAGCCGCCGAGAAGCTGTCGTCGCACTTTGTCGCGCTCCGCAAGCAGGTGGCCCAGGTAGAACGCGACAATGATGAACGCTCTTCGATTCCCATCACGGTTCGTCAGCTGGAGGCTATTGTACGAATCTCTGAGTCGTTGGCCAAAGTGACGCTCTCACCTACGGTGGGAGAGGAGCACGTCGACGAAGCCATGCGGCTATTCCGCTCGTCTACCATGGATGCCGTGCAGGCGGGTAACGTCGAGGGCATGACGCGTGGCGAGCTCGCCGAAGAATGCCAGAAGTTGGAACGCGAGATCCGCCGCAGATTGCCTATCGGCTGGAGCACCAGCTACACCAAGCTGCGCCACGAATTTGTTGAGAGCCAAGGCTACACCAACCACGCGTTGGAGAGGACACTGTTTATCCTCGAGAAGCGTGATGTGATTCGCTTCTCGAATCAGCGCAAGGCTCTTACACGCACAGGTGTCTAGACGAGGGACAACGCCAAACTCGCGTGCCGTGCATTCGTGATTGTTCTATCGTCGTTGATTCGCCAACCCCCGCCATTCACGATTGTATACCGTCGTGGCTTGTACCTTTAGGTCCTCTTTTTCCTGCTTCACTTCAGTTAGTCGTCCGCTGTTTGATATGGCTGATCCATGTTTGCGTACTGTATGAGCAATCGCTGCGATCAAACGCTTTGCCTGGAGCTAGGTGCTGCAGCGATGCGCTGAAGCGCTCATGCGGGGCTTGCAGCGGGAGAGCGCGCATTCGGCCAGGTTGCGCCACAGCAATATGGAAGTCCGAAGAGATGCACAGATAAGCCATCACACTCACCCGGTCGACGCGCGCCCAGCCATCGAAGCTGGTTTCACTTTTGCCAATTCCAGAATGCACCAGTCGCGACTTGATTGCAATTCGTGATTGTGTTTGATGCATCCACGCTGCAAGCGACCCGCGCGTATCTTGTCTGACTGGAGAGGAAAGCGTATTTCAGCGAGAGCATCTGCAGACACACTCCATGTTGAAGCTACTTTTGCTGTTCAAGGAGCAGTCTCGGTGAAACTCCGGTGATCGCTTTGAAGATCTGCTCGGAGCAGCCGAGTGACTATCAATAACTTTCCATTTCGGTGGTCTCGATAAGTAATAAATTGCGTTGGCTTGCGCCACCCCGCAATGTGTGATTCACGATTGTTATCGAGTCTGAGGTTCCGCACCCTGCATACCGAACAAATCACGAATCAACTCGTGATTGTGATCCACGAAAGAGACTCGAATCATGAATCACGAATCGTGAATGTGAATGTCAGCGTGGGGCAACGGCGTGCGCCGAACGGCACGCGCAACTTGCAAGACTGTTAGATCAGGCGAAGCCAGAGGCAGGTTCTGCTGCCCAACATTCACGAATTTGCGAGGGCTCTGCTAAAGTGCCTTGCCCCAAAGTTTCGAGTCGTGGGAACAAGGCAAGCGAAAGGCCCTTTTTTGAAACATAAGGCAAGCGCCACCCGAGTAGTGCGTATCCTGACTGCAATTAGAGAGAGGATGGAGAACACTTCCGGTACCAAGTACATGGATACTGCGCACAGCCTTGGAACGCAGTGCAGTGATCAGACTTCGGTGCCTAAGCAGCGTGGAGAATTGGTCATCTGAGGCCGCCGCGAAGCGATAAGAGTCGTATGGCACCGAAAGCCGTGGGTCCATACAATCGTGAATCTTGTACAGATCAAAGTGTGACTTCCCCACTAAGTTAACTTAGCTTCCGCTTCCCGTCGCGCTTATTAACTTAGTGTTTTACCTATGGAAGCAAGGCTATTACCGAACGTGCGTGTGTCACTTATCATCGCCTTGTCAATGTACCTCGTGCCTGTCAGGCAACCCATCTAAAGAGCGAGTCTGCACACGGTATTCCCGATGTTGTGTATACCAGCATGCTCCTTTTTTGGAATGACGAACTCCCCACTTGCTACAGTCAGCATAGTGGCTTGCGTTAGGGCAGGTCTCTTCAGTTCCTTGCGGCAAGCAAGTCAAGCCATGAATCTGAGCGACTCTTGTCCCGTGCTTCACAAGCGTCTGTCTCATTAGCGCATCATATCGAGATTGGCTTTCTAAGCACGACTTTTCTCTGTGCTGCTCGGGTCAGGCTGAGGCTCATGGTGGTGCTCTTGTACATCGCGGACTTCTTGGTGATGCTGATAAGTTGATGCTGCAGACGGGACTTGCCATTCGTATGGAGGTAAATTAAGTGTGAGTACTTGACCAAGCAGCGTGGATAGAATACGAATCGGGTCGGGGGTTTGTAAGTCAAGAGTATTTGAATTTTGCAACGATTACTTTCAAATTTTCGAAATATGGAGTGACGAGGCTGAATACATCGACGTGCAAGTTCAGCCACTTGGACAGCCAGCCATACTCACACTGCAGCGATTTGCATTTGGGGACAAAAAAGCGAACATGGAAAGGGCTTTGCGTCTGTGTCTTTTTGTTCGTGCTTTTCGACCCTCGCTAAGGTTGCACATACTCTCTCTAAACTCACCCACACACACACTCTCTCTCTCTCTTTCTCTCTTTCTTCGCCTTCCTTGCTCAGTCCCGAGTATTTGCACTCACGACTCTTGGTAGCCTGCACACTGCCAACTTTCTCGTCACGCTACCTTCCTCCCTCGTCACCATCACCGATATTGACGGTACATCCGTCTCACCATCTCTTTACTATCCATCCGCCATCGCTTACCACACACATACTTTGCTGCATCGTTCTCGACTGCAAAAGGCATCTTTACGTCAACTTTGCCTCTTGCATCACCAGCACTCTTCGACCAAGCTCCATCTGCACCGCCCCGTTCAAGGCGGTGTCGTACGCGCCCATCCTCACAGCCTCTTGCCTCCTCACAATTTCTTGCCTCCTCACAGTCTCTTGCCTGCCTTTAGCTCGTCGCACCACATCGCAGAACGATTCTTTCACCAAAAATATTGATGCAACCTATTTTAGACCAACCTAGCATCGATACACCGTTCAGCAGTCAAAGCAGCCGGTGATTACTATCATCCATCTTAATTCCTGGTCTTCGGTGCTATACTGTCTAATCTTTCCCACCTTTAAGCGGCCATGTCAACCAGCTTTGTCATCACTCCTAGCTCCGCCAAGTTCAACGTCGCTCTGAAACCAGAATCCGCATCGCCTCCAAGTCTCACGCAGACCAGCAGTCCCTCGTCCAGCGACTCGACTGGTGACGACGAGATCTCGGCCAAGAGCACCGCACGCTTTGGCGCGTCTTCTCATCGTCGCGCAGCTGACGCTTCAAATCCTGCCGCCGCGCTTCAGTCTAATCCTGCCGCCACCGCTTCCGACTTTTCGCCCAGCGTCTGGGGCGAATACCCTCAGTCCATCATTGACGATATCGACGCTGGCACGATCAAATCAAAGTCAGGCTTTGAAGTGATGAACTTTGCAAGCTGGGACAACAGTCTCACAAACCTCGGCACGAAAAGCGACGCCGACCTCTCTATGGAGATGGACTCCACCTCGAGCACTGACTACGGCTTCTCGCCTCAGTCGGTCCAGTCTCCCGTCTCTTCTCACAACGCCATGCATAGTCTGACCAGCACCTCGCGAGCCATGACTCACGACAGCCCTGAAGGCTCTGATCGTAAGACTGGTTCTGCGCCTGGTCACCCCGCAGCCGCCGCGAGCACCTCCAGTTTTGCCGGTAGCGGCGAAGACTCTGACGCTCACGTTGCATGGACCGGCAAAATCTCTGACAACGACGAAGCCATGTTTGACTCGTTCGTCCAAGCAGGCTCCTTCGGCTCGCCCGCCGTCAAGTCGGATCCGTTCCCAGCAAACGGTACCAGCGGCCACCCTTTCACCGCGATGAACGTCCCCGCCTCGTCGGTCTCCGCCATGATGCCACCATCAGCACCGATGAGGGTGCCACATTCTCGTGCACCCCATACCAACGGCAACAGCAACGGCAACGCCAGCCCCAGCGCCTCGTCATCGCGCCGCAACTCGGGCGAGTCATCCGAACCTAAGAAGCTGCCAGGTTCGTCCTCAGCTGCAGCACGACGAACGGGCTCGCAGACAGCCGTTCACAGCAACAACCTCGACGCCGACCTCGGCTACTCTGCTTTCGAAGTCGTCCGTCCTAACCGCGAGGGGCTCAAGGACCTCCAAGTCCACATTAATGGCGTTCCCATGCATGGCGCAAAGTCTCGTGTCGAGACCCAGATCCGAATGAGGATCGAGCTAGTTCGCCCCAAGGCGAATTCCGCTGGCGGCTGGGAACGCATTGGCTCTTTCACACACATCAAGCTACCTCCGCTCAGTGGCACCAAGCGCAAGTCGAAGAAGTACCAAAAGTCAGATGTGCCTCCCGAAAAGACGCTCTTTGTCGATGCCACCGTCGTCAATGCCACTCCTCCCCACGATCGCGTCCACGTCTGCAAAGGCTGTCGTCAGAGGGAGCGTAAACGCGCCCATCGCAAGAAGGATCCCAAGACGCCTCTTGAAAATCGACCCACTGAAGAAGAGATGAAGACCCTTGGCATCGACCCATCTTCGATCGACGCTGTCGAGAGGACGCAGGCCCGCATGGAGGAAGAGGAGAAAAAGCGCGTCGTTCTTTTCAACTGCGGCGACTTTGTTGACTTTGAGGAGGGAGAGGCGGTACTTCCCACCCGCATCACCTGCTACTGTCGTCACCACAAGGAAAAGGTTGGCTTCTGCGTCATTTTTACCATGCGCGATTGGCAAGGTCGGCTCATCGCCACCGGCTCCACCCCACCTATCATGATCACTGATGACCACAAGTCGATGGGTCAGGCTGCCCACGCCGCACAGGCTGCTGCCTCCGCCGCAGCTTCGCCTTCTGCGCCGCCCTCGCTTGGCATTATCAAACAGGTAAACGGCTCAAGTCCCAGAAACTCGAATTCCAACCCGTCTCAGTCGCAAGAGGAACTGGCCAGTACCGCTACCTCGACGAGTGGCAGCGCCACTCCCAACGGCAGCATCAACCCGGATGCGCCTGTCAAGCACAAGAAGGAGCGCTCCAAGCCCTACGACGGCAACCGACGCCGTCGCAATACATCTGGTAAGGATCTCAACATGACGCCGTACTCTGGCACTGGTCAGAACACGCCCTCGGTGACCGCCACTTCGCCTGCCCCAACTGCCAGCAACGCTGCTGATTTCAGCTCCTCAGACTTCTGGAATGCCTTCGCTACTGCCGGCACAGCTCTGAACGGCCTTGGGCGTAGCAATAGCACCAGCACTGGTACTAAGACGCCGGGCGAGGCCTCAAGCGTTGGTGGATCCCCTGCTCCTGTCCTCCAACAGCAAGCGTTACAGCTGCCGCACCTGTCGCAACCGATGCCGTCGCAGATGCAAGCTCAGCTTGCTCAGCTTTCTCAAGGCTCACTGTCACCCACCACCCTCCAGACCAACCTAGCCAGCCTGCCTAACTTGGATCTCGAGCAATTCTTCCGCAATGCTCAAGCAGGCGTTTCGAGCGGCGTCGACTTTGCTCAATTGATGGCCATGGCCGCTGCTGCTGCCCTGCCTCCTCATCTCCGACCCAATGCTGGCTCAGCTGTTACCACCCCAGGCTTTGCACAAGCTCCGCCTTCCGGTCCCAATCACAGCATAGAGCAAGTGCCTCAGCCCAAGATTTCGAAGCTCATCCCAGGCGAGGGCCCTACCAGTGGCGGTATCGAGGTCACGGTGCTTGGAGAAAACTTTACCGAGGGCATCACTTGCGTCTTCGGAGACGTACCGGCGGCCAACACTAAGATTTGGGCCAGTAACACGCTTGTGTGTCTGTTACCGCCGAGCTCGAGCGCCGGCCCGGTCGTTGTCAGCGTCAAGACCCCTGGACAGGTGACCCAGCCACCTCCGATCAACGGTCCTCTGCAACTGTTTACCTACATTGATACCACCGACCGTGCGCTTATGGAACTAGCACTACAGGTTGTCGGCCTTCAGATGACTGGGCAGATGCGCTCAGCGCGAGAGGTTGCCATGCGCGTCGTTGGTTCTGGCGGCGGCCAACAGCCCGGCGGTGTGCCTCCTGCCTTCAACGCTGGATGCGCTAACGGCGGCGTCAGCCATGCTGATGCTCGCGAAGCCATCGCTGGACTATTTACCAGCAGCTCTCAGAGCTTCAACTTCCAAGATACGCTGGTGCAGTTCCTCTCTCTTCTTGATGCCGACGTCAGCGACATCGAGCACGCAGAGCCACGGGCCGACGCGATACGACTGGCCAACAAACAGGGTCACACCCTTCTTCACCTGGCTACCCTCATGGGATTCCATCGTCTAGTGCAGGCTCTGATTAGCCGAGGCTGTCCGCTTGATGCGCGCGATCGTAATGGAGTTACTGCGCTTCACTTCGCCGCTATTCAGGGTCGCGTCACCATCGCGCGCATGCTGCTTCGTGCCGGTGCTCGAGACGACGTCGCCGATGTCAACGGCCTCTATGCCATTGATCTGGCTCGCAACCATGACCAGGTAGACGTGGAGATGATGCTCGACAACACAGCCCGTACCGGACATTGGCAGACGCGCCGACTCACTTCTCATGCCGCCACGAGTCTCTTCTACAACGATGACGCCGAGGACATTGTCTCGGACGAGCTCAGCAGCGAGCCAAGCCATTCTGATGTTGACGACGACAACGTCAGCACCAGTTTTGACGAGTACAGCGATGACAGCGCCTCCGTCAGTGGCGACAACGCGGACGACAACGATTGCCGCTCCGTGTCATCAGAGGCAGCTGACGATCTCGAAGCACGCGAGGCTTTGTCGGAGCTTCCGGTGCCGATCATCGACGAGAAGGCTTCTTTCAAAGCTGCCGATGCTCGTCTCACCGAGGAGGCTATCAAGCTACCTGACGTGAAAACGATCTCATCGAAGGAGGAGGTACTCCACAACTCTGCCAACAACAAATCCTGGTTGACAAAGGCTGGTGATACGGGCGTTGACTGGATGAATCGAGCGTTCCTCCCTCATACTGTGGCTCACAAGTTTGCTCAACTCCACATGCCAGCTATGCCAGCTATGCCAGCTATGCCTGCGATTCCGGTCTTTCATCTCGCTCTGCCCGCTCCCGGTTTCATGCCGTGGTCGGGCTCTCTGCGCGCTGACCATGCAAGCGAACAGTCTGCTGACGTGAAGGACGCCAGTACCGACAAGGGCAAGGCTCGTCTCGGCGAGGCACCGGTCGAGCAAGGCTGGGAGCAAGACGAGCGAGGTCGCCTTCTCACTTTGTGGAAGAACATTGTCGAGGAGGGCGCCTGGGGTTTCAACCCATTGTACTCCCCTCCCCCCACGTACGAATCGGTTGCTGCAGCCGAAGGACAAACCCACAAAACTCCCTCTGCGGCCAAGCCCATCTCGTCATCCTCCGCTGCCGCTACTGATTCACCCTCCGAATCCAGTACACCTACTGCTGGTCCTTCGCGCAGGCCTTCGGCAAGACGACGTTCAGCCCATGTCATCAGCGAGAGTCCTTCCGTCTCTGCATCAACATCGTCATCGGCGCAAACATCAAAATCGACTTCGTCGCTCCACGCCTCCGGCAAGGGCAAGACACTCGCTCATGGCTCCACCTCGGCCGTTGCACGCCGTCGCAAAGGTCAGCTACAGCTTCGTGACGATGCGATGCTAGTGTGGTTCTGGATCCCGGTGCTGCTCATTGCCGCCATTGTCCTACTTTTCTCCAAGAGCTCGAGTATTTTCAGCTACGCCGACCTATTGAGCTACCTGGATCTCCCGGCTGTCGGCAGACGTTAAACTGGCTTGCATTGCCTGGCTGCGAGTCTTTGACGTTTGGTTAACATTGTACAATTAATTCATTAGCAATCGTAGGCTCTTGGAGTGACTCCAGAGCAGCCTGCTATCGGCCAAGCCACGAAATTTCAGCGTTTATTTCTCCGGTGACCGGCATGGTACTGGTGCTGAACCAGTCGACGCCTTCTGACGGGTGATTTGGAATGTTGGATTAACTCTAACCTTGCGAACATGAGGACGTTGGTGGTAGAAGCGGGGATTTGGACGAGGTCCAGAAAGCCGGATGTGGTTGGGTCTGGAACGATGCGGGCTCAGGGTCCACGATCAGCAATCACAGAATGCAGCTCACCCCATCCGACTAAGTTAGTGGGACATTAATTTATTTCAGTTTCAAAACGCACCGGCACTGCAGGCAATCGGGAAAGCGTTATCGTGGATTTGTAGCATACAAGATTTGTTTTCCTTGCCAGACGATACGATACGCCTTTCACAGAATGCTGTCGCGCTCGGCTGTTCGACAGAGGATGCAGGATGCAATGGACGAGCAGTGCGCAGCTCAGTGTTCAAGTTTGTAGACACTTGATGGGCATGGAAGTGCGTAGGATAAAGGTGTTGAAACGTACCAACCGAAGTGAGACAGCACCGCCGACGGTTGTCACGAAATATCGAATACAAATGTCAAGCGTTTCAGATACCCAATCGTCCGTTTGACGAAACACGCTGCGAGATCAACGTCGAAATCGTCAATGCAGCTTGCGCTGACCGTCAATTTGTCACGAGATCGACATTCACAATTGCAAGTCACGAGTCACGAGCTACTTGGGTTCTAAGGGTTAAGAGCTATCTGAGGGTCGGTCTAGGAAATGATGTTCCGTGTGCACACATTTGAGATCTAGTATGAAATCGGCAGGACAACGTGTGAGGATTGTACTGTGAGCCGACAGGGATAGGGGAAAGGGATATTGCGTTCATGAGGCGAAACCCTGCAGAAGACGAAGGACCCTGTAACTCCTCGGTGCCTCGAGTGCCAATGATCGCGTATGAGGAGCTGCCCGCCTGTTTGGCCAGAGCCGAAGCTTAAGCAACAGCAGCATTTGCCATGAGAAGCGCAAATAGAAGAGACGCAAAACCCTTTTACTCAGGTGCGGGCGGAGTCAAAGCGAGACATTGGAAGAGTGAAAATGCCAAATGTCTTGAGCTATCGGCATTGGAGTTGACCAAGAAGAGACAAAACACCTTGTTAGTAAGGCCGCACAGTGTCCTACGATGCCACTTGCCAACATTTTACATCCACCTAGACTATTCAAAACTCTTGGTCCGAGCACGATGCGAACTGGAGTGGCTCCGGACTTGATTGCATGATGGGTCCTCGAATCACGGGCGACGAGGTAGGGAATGGGCAGGCGGAGCCTTCTCCAGACGTGTTGGACAGCTGCATTGCGACCCAACCCTGAATCACTCAGGGAGATGGCTAGAAAGGATGATCGTCTGTGGCTATGGAACCGATCTGATCAAAGTCGAGCTAAGCTGAAGTAGCACTAGATCCGGATTGGTGTCTCGGAGCCTGTCTGATGAGACGTCTTCAACTAGAGGCGACGATCCGATTCGTCTGTGCACGGAGCAGGTGGCGTTTGATGCCAAGCACGAGAGCTGCATGTCATGCGTGGCCTTGGGAGGGGACCTTCAACGGCTGTTGACTCACAGCAGTAAAGCTGTCCTGTCGCAGACCGAATCGCGAATGAATCTTGGCCGTTCGGCTAGCAAGCAAAACCCTGGAGCCACTTTTCGATCCACACGCTGACTCGTGACTCACGACTGTTGAGATTTCGAAGGATAGGATCCGTTTTAACGATACAAGATCAGGCTTCCAGTAACATGTGCTTCTCAAAGTAGACACGCTGAATTTTCCTCTTAGCTTTCTCTTGTGTTTCGAAGCATGTCACAGCATATCCTCGGCTCAACGCGAGGAGTTCTGTGCTTCGAAGCGCTTCAAACCTTACACATTGTACATCGTCTGGAACGCGCACGCTCCCGCCTGGAGCAACTAGTCGTAAGTCACTGTGAAAGAATCTGAGCGCTGGTCAGCCTAGCGCTCGAACTGTCCCCCCCTGTACTCCCTCCCTCTTGTCGCTCGCCCTTGCGCTCATTCAGCCCCCTTTTTCAGCGGGCAGGGAGCTTCGTCGAGCTCTCATGTCTCGCCATAGGCCTAAGCCGCAATCAAAGCATCGTGCATTCAACCGGCGGGTGACGCTTAGCTGTGACATCATTAACGATTCCCAACTGTCAGACGCCTAGGCGGGACAGTTGAGACAATCTGACCCACCATCATTCGTGATTCACAATCACGAATTATTTATTAATACTGAGTCGATATTCGTGAGGGTACATTTTTAATGGAGAGGTTAAGCTTACAAACTTGCCGAGGAGACGACTGACTAGTAGAGACTTTGCCGCTGGCATAGGCAGAACGGAACATCGAAATGCATCAAAGATTTTGTCTTACATGCTATCTATCCATCATGGTCAAAGCTGACGACACTAGTGAATGAGATTGTCGACAGCTAACCCTTGCAGTATGATGTCTCGTTGGCGAGATCAGACCGAGTTTCGCTCAACTTCGATATCGTAGGTATCACACGGGTACGAAGTGATGCCTTAATGACCATAGTGGAATATAGTGGGTAGATTGACTGCACAGTCCGCTTCAATCGACTTGTGGCTTCGGCTTCGGGTTGGCCGTTTCGAATGTGTATGGATGTGTTCAATGTTGATGTGTGTGGCGACACCAACCCGAATGGAACAATGCGGCTTTATTGCTAATAAAGACGGCAGACGGGGTCAAGAGACAGGTTGCGTGTTCATATGGCTGTATAGAGGGGAACAGAGCTATTTGAGTCTTTTGGTTTGTGCGCCTGACCTATAGAGTACGAGTACGAAACGAACTATGCTAGGGTAAAGCTCAAGCCCCGACGACCGTATCCCCCGGCATCAGTAATTGATTTACTGATGACCTTCACGATGTCCAACCTGATGTAAGCCGATACCGCGCTCAGTCCTCCACAGATAATTTTCCAGCCAGCGTCGCGCGCTCAAGGTCTCCATTGTGCGCGTTTATGGTGAGTAAGGTCCGAACACAACGAAACGTAGCTAAAGGGAAACATGTTCATTGCCATTGCGTACGAAAAACGAAACAGGAGAGAGCTTCGGAAAGGATCAGGAGAGAGACGAAGAATCGAGGGTGCTGGTGGCGCCTTGAGCCTGCAGAACGGTGTTGAACGTTGGGAAACCCTAGAGCAGGCGATAATCGAACTCACTTCCTAAATGGAATCCGACTCGGGCTGGATGCGCTCATTCCACATGGGCTTTTCGATGATGTTGAGAGGGGTTTGGTGCGGGATCAGAGCTAGACGACAGAATGTCCACCAAGGTTGAACGGGCCTCGAAAAGGTCCAGACAGGGGTAAGCGTGCGGGCCGAGCAAACCCTCGAATGCACAGCCGAGGGCACTGTTGACCGGTAATAGGCGTCACTTGCGGTCGAGAGCCGTCTTGCGCTTTCTTGAACCCGGTGCTTGTGCCAAGGTCGAAAAGCACGATCAACAGAGCCTGTTCGGTCAGTGGCTTCTCGTTTGGCGGTGCCATCGAGGCGCTCTTGATCACCGGGTCCAGCAACGACAGGCGCTGAACTAGCAGGGACCGTGGTGCTCTGTGGATCCCTTCGGTTCTTTGCTTCCCAGGCAATGTAGGTCATGTAGCGCGCAGCGTGCCTCTCGCCCTCTCTGGGCTCAAGAGTGATGTTAGAGGCATCGGTGGATGAACCATCAACGAAGGGCCGGTCGAGATGACCTACAAAGATCCGGGATGATGCCATCGATGCCATGCTGTGTGTGCGCCATTTGCACGGCTACTCCACGCTTCCAGCAGTGCCATAGAAATTCGGGTGTTATCTTGTTGATCGCTTCGGGAAGCAAGTCGAAATGCGTAATAGTTGATCCACATCGGCAGCATAGAGGAAGCCGATTGCAACTGATCTCTGAACGGAATCGCATGCCGTTCGGTGCGTGAGCCGGCATCGTAGACATCTTCAAGGCGTTGGCGCAGCGCAGCGAGATTGGCTTCGTCGAGGTCGGCGAGGTTCTCAAGAACGCTTTCGAGACGCACGGGCTTGGCGTAGATGCTGGCGCCCACGTGCTGGGTGTCCGACGATTCCTTTGGCTCGGTTTGTTCGATTTTTTTGCGCTTCACGGCGTCGCAAGCAACCATCAAGATGATCCGCGAGGCAAGTTCACCGAAACTGCCCTTCAGCAAGGCAACATCGGGGTTGAGCAAGCATTCTTGCTGAAATTTCTTGAGGATGTCTGCGTACGTGTAGCCTCTCGCGTTCTCAGCTGACTGGAGGTAGGGAGCCAGCATGATATTGGAAGCAGCGATGGCTAGCACAGGCTCTGATGGAGATTCAACGTGCATGACACCCTCGCTGGTAACATGCGTGACAATGCGCATGTGGCGATCTACTGTGCTGTCGACGAATTGCTTCTGTCTTGCAAAGAGTTCCGAGTTTGGCGATTCAGTCGGCGAAAGGCTTAGCGCGAGACGAGACGCCAAGATGCTGAAGCAGTGGGCGGTCTTGCGGATGGCAAAGTCTTCGCCACCCATCAATTTGTGGTTGGCCATCACCCAGAGGCTTCCAGAATTGAATGTCTTCCACAGCGGTCGTCCGTAGTAAATGATGTGAGAGTCCGCAGAAGCTTGCGAGGCGCAAGAAAGGCTGGGTTGCTGTGAAAGCAGCACGTCAAAACTAACGCCGATGAAAATGGGCACTGCCAATGATAACACGTTAGCGGTGGGCATGCTTGACAAAATCGGCCGCGCTGCTGCTGGTACTGATCAACACAAGCCAGAACGTCGTGGTCTTGGCGCTGGCTTGTTGGGCATTGATCCAATTCCATGCGCGGCGGAGGCTGTTGAGCTGATTGATGTCTGGGTTTTTTTCGATGTTGAGTTCGACGCACTCGTCGAAGGCCACAATGATAGGAGGTCTGGGTGATGATCCGCCGTGGGCGTTGGGCGGGTACATGTGAGCTATAATGCACTTCATCTCTCGTTCGAGGGCGGCAAGCGGCGATTTGAGGTGAGTGGTGAAGAGTTCATTACGTTTCGACTTTTCGTCAAAGCTGCTGTCGGCACGCTTGAGGGTGTCAGAAGCGCGCTCGGAAACGGTTTGGAAGAAGTCGGTGCGTTCAGCATTGATACCATCCTTTAGATGGAGATGGTTGAGCTGCATCAGATAGTCGTGTTTTTGCTGCTGAGTGGGCCGCTCGGCGAGGCGTTGAGCAAGCTCCGAGAACCAAGCGCCGAGGAAACAGGCAATCTGAAGGTTACACTTATTGTTGTGGGTCTTCTGAGCCTCTTCGAAAAAGGCACGTACACCACGATCAGGAAAGGGATAGCCTTTCATAGACAATCCATCGGCAGTACGTTTTCGGACGCAGACATAGAGAAGAGGAGTTCGATGTCGACATTCGTAGACCAGGCGCGACTTGCCGGTGCCGCTTGACTGGACGATGGGGGTGCCTCGATAATAAATTTTTCCTTGGCTTGGATCAAGCGTGCTGAACTTCTGATCGTGTTCAGTGATGAACTGCAGGAAGCGGTCTGGCGCATTACCGTAATAGTCACGGCCAAATTGCTCTGGATAATGAACGTTAGCATCCACTCCTTCCATGCCCAGCTTAGGGGCGGGCAATGAACGTGCAAGGTGAACAAGTACAAGCGACAGTGCCTCGTCCACATCACTGTAGGAGGCGAGTTTTGCGGCGAGATTCGAGTAAACGTTGCTGACCTCCATTTCTACGAGCGATTTGTCTACGCGCGATTTGTCTTCGTCGTCTGTCATCCTCTCGAACTCAGGTATGATGTCCTTTAACTCGGTCTGCGATTCCCAAATGAGATTGGTAAAGTTAGCGGTGTACACTACGAAGCCAGGATGGTCCGGGTTACAAAGCACGTTGTGGCAAAATTGAAGACCACCCCAATGCATCAGCTGCTTGAGCTTTGTTGACCGAGTCTTTGGCCTGTTTGGTGCGAGGAGAATCAGCTAATGTAGGGAAGAAGCGCTCTGCTAGTCGAGGGGGGAGTGGTGGGAGTGGCGGGTGCTGCAGCTGGGAAAAGGGGCGTGTCTGATTCGAGATACTCGCGAAGACAGCTCAAGGCGCCAGCAAGATGACATTCATTGGGGTGTACTGGAGCCAGGCGTTGTGAGAGCAAACGAGAAAGGATAAGGTCTTGGTCGGATGGCGGTTTGTCTGAAGCAAAGTGCTCGGAGAAATGGCGATCCACAAATGCTGTGATCACCTGTTCAGGATCGGCGTGCGGTGGTGCTGAGGCGGCTTCATGCCCACCAGGAGGTGTTTCTCCACGGACGCTTCCGGTGTGGGCGCGCTTCTTGCCGCGGCCTTTGCTCATTGTGAGAGATGAGTGATGTTGCGCGGGATTGGAATGTGTAACAGATTCGAGGTAGAGATGGGTGTGCAAGAAGTGGTGGTGGTGGTGGTGTTGGTGGTGGTCGAAACGCAAGGCGCCAAACGGAAAACAAAGGCTCGAAAGTTGTGCCACGATCGCTAACGACCACTCGCGAGTGTCCTTTGGCTGTCACCCGTGCTCGAACAAGCGAGTAGTGTGATCTCAACGATGGCAGTCGCGAGTGACTCAATCCAAGCTTTGGTAGCTTCGATAGGCGAAAAAGCCCAATTGTAAATCGCGAAGGCGGACTTTTGCGTATGTATGCGACGCGAGATGATCCCGTGTCAACCGCTATGTAAGATCACCGTCG